>NC_088928.1:23657500-23760000 GCF_038396675.1 Hydra vulgaris | reverse complement strand
TCTATATAAGACTAATTAACATTACTTAACTACTGAGGCTTTATAATTGTTATAAAAAACAATTAAAAAGCCAAAACCCACGGAATTAGAAAAACTGAGGTTGGCAAAAAAAATTTTACACAAAGGGATTACCATAAAACATAGAAACGAGGTTGGCAATTTTTTGCCGACCTCAAACACTTTAAGTTCAGAAATTAGGTCAACATTGCTAAATGTGGACCCTTATCCCGAGGGTTGAAATCATATATATACTTATATAAAAGTTATGCTTACTTGCAGATTTTCTAAACTGAGGAAACCAAGGTGAGATAAAATCAATCGCCCAATGTTAATATCTTTAACAGAACTATTAAAATATGCAAAATATTTTACACAGTACAAAACAAATACAATTTTGCAGAAAATTCTTTACACAGTATAAAACATATACAATTTCGCAAAAAATATTTTACACAGTACTAAGTCAATCAATCAATATTGATATAATCAATAATAACCAAATCTGAATTATGTAATCTTACAATTCAAGGATGTTTACAAATAGCGTAACTAGTAATGATGCGTAAACAGCTAGTAATAATGATGTTAATAATAAATAATAACAACTCATAATGTTAACAATAATAATGATATTAATAACAACAACAATAATAATAATAATAATAATGGTATTAATAGCAATAAAAATAATGATATTAAGAAAACATAAGAACCTCAATAATAGTAATAATAATAACAGCTTATAAGTAAAAAATGGTAATGATTTTGAAGATAAAGTTATGTAAAATACTTTATATTAATTATGGTTGCAATCTTAACTAATTTGTAGCATTTTCTATTCTCTACAAAACTTGCTTTATTCAAATTAAAATAATTTATTGATACAGGGAAAAATAAAATAAAAACAAGAAGCCCGTTGAGAACATTTGTACAGCTTGTATTTGAAAAATCGAAATATAGGGAGTTGACAATAATAAATAAGTTTACAGTTGATCACTTTCTTGCTGAAAAAATTCCTATTAACACCATCTATATTATTATTCGATGCACTTAAGAATAATTCAGGACACCAGAGTGTCCCTGGAAGTGGTAGGATTGCTAAAATAATGACAAAAAGAAACATTGAAAGACTTAAAACAATGTTTGACCACAAATATGACATATCGCAAACACAAGCAGCTCAGAAATTTGAGTGCACATATATCAGCAAAACATTTAAAACAAAGGCCTTAATCAGGCAAAAGAAGAAGAAGATTCCATTAAGAACTTGTGATCAAATAGAGACAGATTAAACAAAGTGCAGTCAGCTGTATCGAATTTCTGCCAATAAATTATTAGTCCTTGATGACAAGTTGTTCTTCACATTTAACCATTCTTTAATTAATGGAGATTATAGTTATTATTCAAGTTTCTCAAATTCTCAAACATTCTCAAACACCAACAAGTGTCAAATTCAACCTTACTGCAAAATATGAAAAGAAATTACTCATTTTGATTTGCTTTTCCAATAAAGGAATATCTTCGTCAATATTCAGAGAAATTGGCTTTGCAATCAACCAAGAAGTCTACAAAAATGATTGTATCAAGAACAAACTAATTCCATTTATCAAAAAGCATTATTCTGATGGCGAATACATATTTTGGCCTGATCTGGCATCGTCTCATTACGCAAAATCTGTACAAAACAAAAGATAAACCTGCAAATGTGCCTGAATGTTGCTCGATTGAGGATTTTTGGAGTATTTTCAATGTGTTTCAAAAGTGTATGAGAATAATTGGAAAGCTGATAATCTCAAGAAAATTTTCAATAGAATAAAGTATTGTCTTTCTAATGGAATAATTTTAGTTATAACCCATTAATAATAAAAAAAATTACTAATAAAAAAAACAATAACAATGATAATAAAATAATGTTAATAAAATGATAATAAGTTACTTGCTTTTATAAACACAATATCTATATATACAAAGTTAGACTAAATTACAGTTAAAAGCTGATAAAATGTAACAACTAACAATGATATAAAGCAACTATTTAAATATAAAACAAGAAAATAGGAATAATAATATAAAAAATTAAAAACAATAATATCAATGATAACAATAATTATAATAGAAATAACAAAAAAAAAAAGATTGAAAATAAGAAAAAAAAAATTTAACATTAAGAGAAGTAATACTATTAAAAAATCAAAACTGACAAAAAATATGACAAAAATCAAAACAAAAGCAAAAACAAAATAGATATAAACACACACACACATACACACATGCATATGCATACGGAAATACACATACTCGCCTACATACACTCACATACAAATGTCTTCATTCACATATAAATATACAGTTTTATATAAAATATATACAACTTAAAAAATGTCCTACCAACATTAAGCAAATAAAAAAAAAAAATTAAAATTAAAAAATATCAAATACATGACAACATAAATGATGCACATGATAACATAAACAATACACAAAAACACAGGCAATATAAACAATGCACAAAAATTTCAACTTAAATACAAAAAATATAATTAAAATAGAACTTGAGGATTATTGATTTTGTGAGTGATTTTTCTTTTTTCTTTTCAGTTATTTTTAACTTTTTAATTACAAAACATAAAAAAAGTTATTTAACTAAAAAACATAAACAATTTTGTACACATTTTAAACATAAACAATTATGCCAAAATTATTTTGAAAATATTTTAAAAATAAAAATCAAATATTTTATATTTACAATTTTGCAAAAAATCACAAATATATGCTAGTTTAAAGCTTAAAAAAAAACAATTACATGAAAAAACAAAAATGTGTACACAAAATAAACAAAAAAAAACCATGTACACAAATATAAACAAAAAAAAAATGTGTACACAAAATAAACAAAAAAAACCATATACACAAATATAAAAAAAAAAAATGTATACACAAAATAAACAAAAAAAAAGAAAACATGAAACAAACAAAAAAACAAGTACAAAAATTAAATGTGAAAAATAAATATATCTTTTTTTTTCAGTGATTTTAAGTTTTTTTCATTAATATATTTTTTATTTAGTTTTCACATTCAACTTAAAATTAGTTTAAAAGATAATAATAATAAATAAATAAATAAACAGAAAAAATTACGCACAAATATTTGGAAAATCCCAATAAGAGTTACAATTCAACAGCAAAAGAGTTGCAAATATATCCCTACACCATTAGTCATGTTATTCAATATTTAAAAAAATATATCAATCAAATGTAAATTTGATGGTGGAATAAAGGACATTTTTAAAGGTACAAAACTGGTTAACCGTTTTAAGATTAACCCAAACCCTTAATGAAAATCGAGGAAACATGCAAAAAGATACGTATTTTCTGATAGTTTCATAGTAAAAAGTTCAAAGTTTTATCAGATGCTCACAGGAATAAATTAATTTCTTATAAATATTTTATCTTCTTATATGTATTAAATGTATTAATGTATTAAAATTATTACTTAGTTAACTTAGTTTATAAAATTGTTACTCAGTTATAAATAAAAATTGATGAGTACTTTTTTTTAGTAGTTTTCTAATACTTTAGAGTTGCATATAAAACGTAAGAATTGATGAAAACTTTTGTGTTATTAGCAGTTTTCATATGATTAAACTTTTAACAACTTTTTTTTTAAATTATTTATTTTTAACAAATATTTTATATCTAATAAAATATTTAATAAACCTTAAATATTTAAATTTGCAGCATTTATTATAAAACATTTTTTGCAGACTTTATATACAAGAATCATTGATTTGCCAAAACTTAAAGCATACTATTTTTAATACTTTTTTAAAAACAATAAATTGTCTTTAAAAAAGCAATTGCACCACTATTTTTAATTCCTTTAAAATTACAATTTTGTTCATCTTCAAATTTCTTTGAATGACAATCATAACTATTACATAGTATTTTGAAATTTAAAAACAATTTAAAACTTTTTTATTTGTAAATGTAAAAAAGAAACGTAGTAAATTGTAAACCCTAGGAAACTGTGGATCGTAGGAAATTGTGAAAACTTTTAATATCATTACTATGAAAATATTACAAATTTTCTTATATCTAACGCAATACATCTCTTTTCGATTGTCTATAATTTTAAAATTGAATTTAATATTCAATTGGTTTCTTTCCTACACCTAATTTATTTACAAATAAATAATTTATACATATTAGAAATATATATTTATTAGGTCTTACAACATACTAAGGTTGCTTTTGAGGAATACTCCCGTTGATGTCATCTAAAAGTTTACTTTTTGCTTTATTTTCTTGGTCAATCTAAAAGTAAAAATCTATTAACTTTAATTTTACATGTTAAAGTTAATTTGTTATACATATTATTATTTTTATTATCATAATAGCTATAATAGTAATAATAACAATAATAATAATAAAAATAATAACTACTATTATTTTATCGTTACTATTATTATGATAATTATTATACTTATATTATCATTATTATTATTTCTATTATTTCTATTACTATTGTTATATTAAATATATAATAAATATTCTTATTGTTATTTTTACTGTTATTAACTTTAAAACTGTTATTAATTTCAAAATCTACTAATTGATTGCCTGAAGTATTATATCTAATGTTTACAGCAGTTTTGTTCCTAGTTTTTAAAAGTCAGCTTAAAATAGAATAATAAAAATGATGATAAAAATCTTAAAATAAATTAACAAATAACCTGCAATTTAATTCAAATTGCTTTAATTAACCAAATTATTTAAATGAGCTTCTTGTAACATCTATTACACTTCTTATATAATTTTATAATAATCAAAATATTTACCTGTAAAGACAATATACTTTGCAAATGTTCATTTTCTGCCATTTGCTTTTCATTTTTTAAAAGATCTTTTATTTCTGGTATGCTAAAGTTTCTATTAAAATAAAAATCAAGATTAAATATATATATGAATTATATATATAAATTATATATGTGTGTGTGTGTGTGTGTGTGTGTGTGTGTGTGTGTGTGTGTGTGTGTGTGTGTGTATGTGTGTATGTATATATGTGTGTGTGTGTATATATATATATATATATATATATATATATACATATATATATATATATATATATATATATATATATATATATATATATATATATATATATATATATATATATATATTTACTAAACTTAATTTATAGCTAAAGACACTAATTTCCTAATATCATTTTTGCGCTCCTAATGTAAAAATATGTGCAAAAAAAATAACAATATATATAAAATAAACTTACATATATAATATATAATATATAATATATATATATATATATATATATATCATTTTTTAATCTTGATATATATTTTGATATACATATAAATACATACTTACATATATAAATATATAAATACATATATATGCATATATAAATATAAATGTATATATAAATAAATACTGCTGATTTAGGTGAGCAGTGTGATGTCATACTGAAATAGTTTGCTGCCGAGGGCTTCAGTACGTACACTACCGACAAAAAGTTTGAGACAGGCTACGAATTTTTAGAAATAAGTGAATAAACAAACTTTTTGAAGTCTAATTTATAATTTAATTAATATGTTTGCAAAAACTAAATATTATTATACATTTTTGATCAAAAATTTCTAACTTTAACTAGCATTTTAATTAAACTTTTGATTCGTCAAAATAACCATCTTTATTCTGCATTACAGCTGTACAGATCCTCGGCATACGATCAATCAATTTAGACAGTTTATCCGGTTGTATTGTGTCCCATTTTACTAGCAATATGTGCCAAAGGTCTTTCACAGAAGATGGCTGTTCTTCTCGCACATTCCTATCAAGTTCTTCCCACAACAACTCGATCGGATTAAGATCTGGTAATTGTGGTGGCCATTCCATTATTTTTAATATTTTCTGGCTTTGAAGATCTGCTAAATAAGTTTTGCAGATTTTGCTGGTATGTTTGGGGTCATTATCGTGCATAAAAACATACTGATCGGAAAAAAACCTCTCACCAGAAAGCAGCATTTGATGTTCTAAAATGTCTTTGTACACCTCTTTTGTCATAATTCCTTCAATTTTGTGTAGGCTTCCAATATTCCCCCCACCAAAACATCCCTAAACGACCACAGATCTAACCCCATGTTTCACAGTGGGTATTAAAATTCTTCCGAACACCTTTCCCCTGCAAATCTTTGCACGAAAACACGAAGTTTTGAACCAATTTAGCCCAATTTAGCCTTTTTGTCTTATTAATTGGTTTTAATAACGGTTAACGAGCAGCTACATCCCCATGCAAACCAAATTTCTTCAATCGATTCTTCACAGTGGAAGTGCTAATTTTAAGATCATTAAATTGATTGTACACAGACCTGATTTTTTCGGCGGAGTACCTTCTATTTGATAAGCAAATTTTTTTTATTTCTCTATCTTGTGATTCATTAGTTTTTTTAGGCCTTCCAGTACATTTTCTAGTCGCATTCTTACCAGTTTCTTGTATTGTTGTAATGCACTTTGGACACAACATTTGAAATTTTCATTTTTTTTTAAATTTCGACTTGTGAATAACCTTCTTCATGATAAACTTGAATTCTTTCACTTTCAGCAATATTTAATTCCTTTCGTTTACTCATTTTTTCACTTTTTGTACAATTTTAAGGCAATTTTTGCCAAATTATAAATACCATAATTCTGTACTCGTTATTTTTCTTTTTACTACAAAAAAGTATACCACACACAAAGTTTATTCACTCTAGTAAAGGTATTGATAACACTATTTTTTAACAGTGGGCTATTTACTGAATAACTGATTATTTTGACAAATCAAAACTGGTACGAATACAACTAGAAAACACAAGTTAAAATTGGAAATTATAGATCAAAAATGTGTAATAATATTTAGTTTTTGTAAACATATTAATTAGAGTATAAATTAGACTTGAAAATGTTTGTTTATTCGCTTATTTCTAAGAATTCCTAGCTTGCCTCAAACTTTTTGTCGGTAGTGTACATCAACTGGGATGGGATGCTACATTGACTGGGATGGGGCAGCAATCTTTTCATTCATTATTCTTCATTCTCTTCTTCTTTTGTATTTTATATAAGTTATTGGCACAATATTAAGTATTAAGTATACTTGTTGGAGAGTATAAAATTAGATAAACTCTAAATAAGCTTTTGACATAATTAGCAAAGTGAAAAAACCATTTAAACCAATTAGAGCAGAATTTTTTCAAGATGTGGATTGTATCCTCCCATAAAAAATATAATTTACTAACATAAATAAAAATGAAAATGAATTTGCCATAGATACAAATGAAAATGAACTTTTAACACTGCATTCATAAGTGATAAAAAATAATGGAAACTCATATAAACAGTTTTTAGATATAGCCAAAAACTATTAACTACTACAAGGTGAATACTAAAACTAAACCTTATATCTAAAATAACAACTACTACATAAACTACTACATAAACAACTACTACATAAACTTAAAAGAATTGGCTCTATATGCAGTATTGATTTATTACTGTATCACATGTTATTGCAGTAATAAATCAATTGATACCTATGTGGGCATTTATCAAGTTAAGTAGATATTTATAAGTATATAAATGAAACGAGAAAGGAATCATCTACATGCATTAATGAGTATAAAAAAAAAGTAACTATAGGTCTAGTTAAACACAAATATAAAAAATTAGATGGTTTATATTACAAATAATGCTCTTAAAAACATACGATTTTGTAATTTCTACAGAATCCATTCCAGGAGGATAACACCGCTGTGATACTGGTGGTGCTTCTGGTATTTTATGTAGGCCATATGGAGTGGAAGGCTCAGTAGTATACATTTCAGCTATGTACTAAAAATTTTAATATAAAGTTCAAAAAATATATATCAATAAATTTTTTAGTGAATTCATTAAAACATACCTGCTTAGCACGTGAAAAATGGCGAAGTTGCAACAAACACACTCTCTTTCCAGTTGGACCTCGTATAATAGACATAACAGAAGGTAGTGATTCTTTGTTTAAAAAAAAGGTTTAATATTATAAAGTTAATTGACATAAAAAAACATTATTGTTAATTAAAAAAATGTGACGAATCATTTTGTCTATGCAGATTGTTTTTTTTTGACCTGAGAAATCAAATCAAAACTTCTTTGTAATACTGTATAATATATATATATATATATATATATATATATATATATATATATATATATATATATATATATATATATATATATATAAATTGTGGAAAAACAGTAGATCAGCTACAGATTTGAAGAAAAAATGGGATTACGCTGCTAAAACATACAAAAATCACTCTATCCAAAACTTATGGGAGGCATCAAAAAGAAAGTCAGAATTATCTGTAAAACTTAATTTTTTTTTGTTTTTTCCCTATTAATATGTAATCTTTACAGCCTTAATTTTCAGAAATATATTGATTTAAATACAATTAAGCTTTCTTACATCCTTTTTTGATCAAGAAAGGTGGACAGATTTTTCCGATAGCATGCCTTATATATACATATACATATATATATACATATACATGTATATATATATATATATATATATATATATATATATATATATATATATATATATATATATATATATATATATATATATATATATATATATACAACCCGTAGATGTTGTCCGAAAGTTTTTTCCATATTTTGTTGACAAAAAGTAAAAATTAAAATGCAAGACCGGAATTTTTTTTTTTTAATAATGATAGACTGCCTGCCCCAACCAAACCCTCAGTCGATGTAGCAGCACTCCCTTGCGGGTCAGGCTATTTGTCAGTCGATGTAGCAGCACTCCCTTGTGAGTCAGGCTATTTGTCAGTCGATGTAGCAGCACTCCCTTGCGAGTCAGGCTATTTGTCAGTCGATGTAGCAGCACTCCCTTGCGAGTCAGGCTATAAGATAGTCGATGTAGCAAAACTCCGCGCATGATTTACAGTAAAAAAAATAAAAATAAAAACATTTTATTAAAAAGAATAAAAATAAAAACATTTTATTAAAAAAAAAAAAAATAAAAACATTGTTTATATTGTTAAAAACATTCACAATGTTTTTAAAACATTCTGGTCAATTAAATTTGCGTTTTTGTGGTTTTTTTAAAAAACGATTAATTTGTAATTAAATTAATGGTTTTTACTTTCGTCCAACACGGAAATGTTGGACGAAAGTTAAAAGTAATTAAAAGTGACGTATATGTTGGCGTAAGAATCACTTTTTTCCTTCCGCTCTTCCCAAAGCCAACAAACTATAGATCTATATATATATATATATATATATATATACATATATATATATATATATATATATATATATATATATATATATATAAATATATATTTATATATATATATAAATATATATATATATATAAATATATATATATATATATATATATAAATATATATTTATATATATATATATATATATATATATATATATATATATATACATATATATATATATATATATATATATATATATATATATATATATATATATATATAAATATATATTTATATATATATATATAAATATATATATATATAAATATATATATATATATATTAGGGTGGGTCATACTTTTAATTTTTCTGATTATTGCTTTGTTACTACTGGAAAAAGTTGCTATACCATGTATTATGACTGCCTGAAAAATATTAGCCTTTTTGATTTTAGTTTAAAGGGGGGCAACTTTTGCTTATATTATATGGGTAATGAGATCCACTGTTATGCATATCACTTAAAAATAAGTATAACACCAAAATAACACCATGTAAAGAATAAAAGCTACATTTATATACTAAAACAGAATGTGAAAATGCAAAATCCTTATATAAAATCTTTTTTCCTTTTGTGTTTTGGGTATTTAACTTTCGTTGTTTGAAAATCAATTTAACGTTGTTTCAAACGTTGAGCAGCCATGGCGCAGTGGTTAGAGTTCTGGCGCAGAACCCAGAGGTCCAACACCAGCTCTAGCTCAATAAGCGACATTGGTAAGGAAGGAGGCGTGAACTTCTAGTTAAATGCTCTTCCGCGGTGCTCTGTGATAAGACCGTAAGGACTTCTGGGAGCACCTAAATAACCTAACGTTGTTTCAAAGCGTTGCTTCAAACAACGTTAAGTTGTTTGAAGCAGAACAAGCATTCCATGACGTCTTTTATAGGTTGGGATGATATTGGATACTTTAGATACTTCTTTAACCAGACATTCAACATTTTAAAAATGGCATGGAATATCATTTTTAAAATGTTGAAGGAATTTGAAACTTGAAGAGTGCCATTTGTAACATTAATTAAGAGGTCTTCATTGTTCACTTCAGATAAAATCAGAGGAGGAGAGATTTGAGCAGTGGATCATTTCTAAATATGAGAAAGGATGGAAATTGAGAGAAATCTTTTGTAGAGAGAATATGTACCCCATCAGTATTCTCTTTTTTTCTAAATGCAATGATTTTCTTTGCTGCATCGCTGTTTGTTGTCTTCATCTTTGATGGCTGACAACAAAACAGTTTCAGGATGAGCGAAATAACAGTTTCTTTGCAATACTTTTTGGATGATTGGTATTGTATCAGGCTAATTAAGACTACGAATACATTTCATAATCATGAAAAAATTCTGTGATCCTTCAACGCATTTCCAATTTTTCTTGATTAAAAACTAACAGAAACAGTAAACTTTGATGATGTAATCAACAACTTTTATCAGACTTGTCGTGGGTTTGACGGTTGACATGCCTAAGCAGGCGATTGGCAAACGTGAGCCACCTGGCATGAATGAGATTTCCAGGAGGAGTATTTATGAAATACTTCTTCGTTTCTACATCCAAATTTTGGAATTCTTGGATAACAGCATTGTTTCAAGTAAGTATTTCTGATCTTTACTGAAATCATGAATGATGTCATCAGACATTTCAATGGGTACTTCATTTACACTGGCAAAGTCAACTATCAGTAGAAAATGAACATCAAAAGATAGTTGTTCATCAAGAATACTTTTGAATACAGTAGGACCAGATGTACTGCCATCAGGTGCAGTGAAAACTGTTCTGAGAGAAAGCTCATTCAAGTGAAGTAAACAAATACACCATTGAAGAGGTTTGCTAATACGAGTCTCAAGTAAACAGATAATACCATTTTTCCAGCCCATGTTTGCATTGCTTCCATCACAAACAACACTTTGTAAAGTCACAAGAGAATTTCTGTTATTTAAAACTGAAATGATTTCTTTTGCAACATCAACTGCTTTACCACTTAGTGGATAAATCTGATCAAAGTATAATTGGGATATGAGCAGATAACATAATGATCATCTTTGATGGAAAAAGGCCCTGCTAACTTTACCATCGTCTTGTTCCACTAACCTTAGGGTTTTGTCTATACAGCCATCAAAACCAATTCCAATGATTTCTGCATGTTCTTTGAGATCTTTTTGTCGCCACAGGTTCTTTGTCTTTTTTTGCTAATATGCATTGTGGTGAATCGAATGATATTTCTTTCAAGCAAGCATTAACAATTTTGCATGCATTATATATATATATATATATATATATATATATATATATATATATATATATATATATATATATATATATATATATATATATATATATATATATATATATATATATAAATTAGTAAAAAACAGTTATCTAACTTTTTTCTTCAACTTGAAGTTTCATCATTGCTGGATCATCAGGAAGAGTTACTAAAAAAAAATTCAATTTACAGAAAAAAATATTTTACAGGAAGTTATAAATTATTATAATAATTAGTTATAAATTATAATAATTATAATAATAATAAATAACTTCCTGTAAAATATTTTTTTCTATAAATTGAATTTTTTTTTGAGATTTAGTAACTCTTCCTGATGATCCAGCAATGGTGAAACCTCAAGTTGAAGAAAAAAGTTAGATAAGTGTTTTTTACTAATTTATTATTACTCTGTTCTTTAAGAACATTGAGCACTCTATTTGTAAAATACGCTAACATAATTTATTTATATATATATATATATATATATATATATATATATATATATATATATATATATATATATATATATATATATATATATATTTGCCACTTGTTACTTATTAAATATTTAACAAATTTAAACTCTCTTAAACTATTACCTTATTCTTCCTAGGCAAATTCTGGAAAGCATTATTTTGGTAACATGATGCTACAGGCTATTCACGCAAGATGTGTCCCAAGTTTCTTATCAAGAATTGGGTGGGCACCAATATTTAGCCTTGTATTTAAAGAAGATCATCAAAATCCTTCTGTCATCATACCTTTTACAACTACCTTAAAACTGACTGGGACTTTTTCTGTGATTTCCTTTGTAAAGGCCCTTGGGTAGAAATCTTTCATCTTCCTGCTGATAAATGTGCTTCTTACGTAACTATTTCGATTCATGCTTTCATGGAATCTTTTATTCCTTCTTAACAATTCCAAGTCAAGTCTCACTTTTTTCCATGTTTTTCCATTCATTGGGGTGAAATTTTCAATTACAACCATTACTTTCATATCTGTCATATTCAATAAAACGATTCTCCAGAAAATAGACATCCGTTTACTATTGTTAGAAACCATTGTAAAAATGTTTAGTCTAACACCAAAACCTGTTATTTTCAGAACAAGAAATCTCATATTTTATTGCAAAAATTAGGCTCTCAAGATTTCTGGAGAATATTTAACAGTGTTTATAAATTGTAACCTCACTTAAAGACAAAGTTGAATTGTTTGCTAAGAAATTTTTCATCAATCTCATCTCTTGATTCCATTAATCCCATTCTACCTGATATAGCTGACAAACAGGCTGATCCATTGCTTGATATTTGTATCACTCCAGCTTCTGTATCTAAAGTGATTTTCTGCTTAGACTCTTCTACAGCTTGCGGTCCAGACAACATACCTGCTATAGTAGAGAGAGAACACTTCTGCTATGCAGAAGTGTTCTCTGGAGTTGTCTTCTATACTTTCAAAACTATTTAACAAGTGCTTATCAGAGTTATGTTTTTCAGCCTGCTGGAAAGAGGCATCTGTAATCCCTATTTTATTCTGTCTCAACCCTATTTTCGAAAATTCTGGAGAGCAATCTAACTCATCTAACTACTGTCACATTAGTCTTTTTATTATCATAAGCAAGGTTTTTGAGCCTTTAATTAACAAACACTTAATCTCTCATCTTGAATCTAATAACTTACTTTCTGATCATCAATATGGATTTTGATCTTCTCATTCTACTGTGGATTTGTTAATGGTAATAACCAATAGGTTTTATTGTGCATTAGATAGACGTGGAGAGGTTAGGCTACCATTCTCGACATATCTTTAAGCCTTTGATAAAGTTGCTGGTCATCTCCATAAGCTCTCTTTGTACAGTGTGTCAGCTAAGATCTTTTAGATTATTGAGTCCTTAACAATCGTAATACAAAAGTTGTCCTCGATAGAAAGCACTCTTCTTCATTTCCTATAACTTGAGAGGTTCCTCAAAGTTCTATCTTTGACCCTATACTTTTTTCAATTTACATTAACAATCTCCCAGAAATTCTTACATTAAAGGTGGCATTGTTTGCTGATGATACTATCATCTATTCTTGTATTGATAACCCAATACTCTCTGAATGCTTGGAGGTGGCATTTGAGCTTGAAAAGGATCTCACTTCCACCACAGCATGGGGCTCTCAGTGGCTGGTGAACTTTAATTTAGATAAATCTTAATTTTTTTAACTAATTGTTATCGCAATACCCTAGATCTTCCTATATTTATGAACATTAATGTACCCTATGAGTCATCTACCCTTTAGCTTCTAAGATTAACTCATACTTCTAATTTTTTTGGAAACCATATATCTAATCCATTGCAAAATTAGCATCTGCTAATTTGGTCAGAGGTTGCATTTCTTTATTATGCTCGCCATTTTCTTACTAAGAATTCTATTCTTTATCTCTATACATCTCAAATCTGTCCTTGTATGGAATACTATTGCCATATCTGGAGCCAATCTTAGAATGATACTTTTTCTCTTTTAGATACAAAAACACATTGTAAACATAGTTAGACCTGCTCTTCCAGCCAATCTTTAAACATTGTCACATCATTGTAATAATGCTTTTCTTTTTTCTTTCCTATAAATACTATAATGGGCGCTGCTCTAAAGTGCTAGCATCTCTTATGCTATCTACTAAAATTCATTATAGTGTTACCTGTCATTTAATCAAGTGTTATCCTTTTACTGTGACTATTTCTAAGTGCTCTAAAATTTCTTTTTGTTTAGTCTTATTCCTCAATCATCATTTCTTTGGAATATGCTCTCTTCATATTGTTTTCCTGATTTATATAAATTACAATCTTTTAAGTTGTCTATTAACCGCTATCTTGCTTTATAAACTTCATGTTTTCTCTTCCAGTAACTTCCAACTCTAATAGTGGTTGCTTGCAGCCTTGTTAGAAGTGAATGTTAAAACAAAAAACAAAAAAAACAAAAAAAATAACTATAGACTGCAGATGAAGAAAGGATGTATATCAAACAAAGAAAAAATTTTTCGGACGAAAATCTTGAATTATTGGGTGCTCTTCAAGCTCAAAAAAAAAGTGTGTCTGGGTGCAGAAGACAAGATCTACACAAGAAAAGTACACCATAAAATAAAGAAAAATAAGGTCTTTTTGAGGAAGAAAATTGATCAAAAGCAAAGCAAGCAAAAACTGTTTTCAACAATTGGTTAATCCTCAGGTCAACAATCAGGAAATGAAAGTACTGATAGCAGTTCTGTTGATTTACCAGAAGATGAGAAGTTTGAATGTCATGTAAAAGAGAAGATTTTGACAAATGAGGAAAAAAAGAAAGACACGGTAAGTTTACAAAGAACCTGTATCTAGCTAAAACATATTTCTTTGATGGTAGACAATGTAGCTTGACTAGTTATCAGGTTCAGAGTAACTAGTTTTTCTAAGATACATCATAATATAATATTCGCCTACCTAATAAACTAGTCTTAAAATTATTCTTCTTATTGATATAACATCTAATTTTATAAAAGTTTATGAAATTTTATATACTACATTTAAATATTTATTTCCCAATGCAAACAATTTAATCACTCAACAACTTTTAGTACTCAATTATACTCTAAAATATGTTTTGCATACATTAGAACAATTTCTTTGAAGGCATTAAGTCTATAGGAACAACTGTTTGTTAAAAAAAATGTCAAAAAGTAAAACTTTATGGCAACTATAAAACTTAATGGCTTAATATGGCAACTTCTAGATTAACCACTTAACAATTAAAATTTGGCCAAATGTTAATTTGATAACCTTAAATAAATACACCAAGTAACATAACATAAAATAAATTATTTTTTAATTTATTAAAATTCAAAGTTGATAAATATGTGAAAAACACCATTTTTTCAAGTTGGCGACCTTTAGATGACATTTTTAAATTTAAAAAAAATTTACAGATGTGTTTTTTGCTCATTAGTTACCACCTTATGTAAGTAATGTAAACATTTTCGAAAAACATTGTCTGGAATGGTACACTAAGCCTCATCATCCTCACTGAAAAAAACAAACACTAAAAGCCTTAAATTCAACTTTTACTTTCTATGAATCTTCTGTTTTGTACTTTTGCAAAGTTCTTCATAGTAACAAAATAGTCTTCCTAACTCCTGCTAATCAGTAATCAAGTAGTAATCAAGCAGATCTTTTTAAGAAAATAGCTAGTAACATGGTAAACACTGACAAAATTAATTTAAACAGCTTTGTCAGCTCAATTTTAAATGAACTTCAATTTTAAAGTCTTTTTAAGAGAGTTGAAACAACTTGATGCAAGCAGAGATAGATAAATGCAACTGTTATTAGAATTTATTCCTAATTTTCTAATGTAAAATATTTTCACATTAGAAAATTAGGAATAAAGTCTAATAACATCAGACATCAGAACGAACCATTATTTCTGAGATTTTAACACATTTTTGTGCAATTTTCACAGATTCAAAAACTTGATTCTAACTGCCAAACATTTATTTTTTTACTTAACTCTTAAAGTTTTTTATAAAAATCTTTAAAAACTAATTTTTTGTAACATCAGATCCGTTTGTCACTTAAAAAGCAACTATAAATATCCTGAAAACCGATATTCAATATATTCAACCAATAACCTAATTCAATGATATGCGCAATAAATTTTCACTTCATTTATATAAGTGTTATCAGAAAAATGTTTTTATTCAGAAAAGATGATTTATTTTTCTGAGTTTAATTTTTAGTTTTTTAATTTTGCAATCTCAATTACAAGTGCAAATGAAAAAAAAAAAAAGTTTTATGAAAAAAAACAAAAACAAATGAAAGCAAAGTTAAAAGGAAAAAGTCTTCGAAAATGGAAAAAGAACTAAAATTTTTTCCACAAAAATTTTATGGAAAGAAAAGAAAAGGAACAACTTTAATTAATTTTGTACATTGTTTATATGTCGTGTATTTATGTATATAAAAAATGTTGAACGTATTTTTTTGCATTTTTTTCTGTCAATTTAGTTGTTGTTGCTTTTTCTACATCTTGATATTTACTTTTGTTTAACTAATCTATGTAATGTGTAATATAGGCTTTAATATTGTATTCCTTTATATTTTGTTTTTTATTACTTGTATTATTGTAGTTTACTTTCTTTATTATTTTATTTGTTTATTTTATTAAGGTGTCACTCCATTGACTCATTTTTAACTATATGAGTGACACCGAACATAACTTTGTAAATTATAATTAAATTTGTAATTTTTGATTTTCAGGTTAAATAAATGGATTAAAAAAAAAAAAAAACAATAAAGAATTCCTCCAAGGTTTCAATAAATTTTCGTGACAAAGAACATAGCCAAAAAACTCAGACAAATTTCCAAACAAAACAAGCAACATAGTTACTAACATTTTTAGGATTACTAACTTAAAATCAACTTTAGTGTATCGATTGTTATTTTTTAAGATTGCTAACATTTTTACTTTTTTTTTTTTGAATTTGAATTCAAAAACAAGGTTGCAAGCAACCACATTAAATTGGGAGTTACTAGGAAAAAAAAAAGAATTGAGTTAAAGTGTAAGGAAACGGTTGATGGAAGACTTGAAAAGTCATTTGTTATATGAGTCAGGAAAACATGAAGAGATTTCCAAAGTATTGAAATACATGGAAAAAAACTAGACAAATAAAATTTTTGGGAGCATTCAGGGACAAAAACAGTAAAATAATATAACTTTACTGATAAAAGAGTTTTGGTTGATGGAACTAGAGAGGATAAAAGAGTTTTGGTTGATGGAACTAGAGAGGATAAAAGAGTTTTGGTTGATGGAACTAAAGAGGATAAAAGAGTTTTGGTTGATGGAACTAGAGAGGATAAAAGAGTTTTGGTTGATGGAACTAGAGAAGATAGCTGCTTTGAGCAGCAACCATAATATTATTTGTAGAAAAGAAAAAGAGATTCAACTTAACAATGATGTTCAAGCTTGGCAGATAACTACATTTACAATGTGTTTTTGGACCTTGTCTGGAAGAAAAAGAGCATCATTAGAAGAACCAACCTATATATGATATCAGTATTACATACAGTGACATATAAGTGATTAGTAGAGGTAGAGAATGGAGTCTTGAGTAATATGTTATACAATTACAGGGCTCGAATTAAGCGTATCGCGATCGCGAATTGTGATTACTTTTCGCACCTTCGTGATTAGTTTTTTCTTAAAATTTGTTTTTTCGCGATCTTTCTTTTTTTCGTGATTATTCTTTTTTTACTTTAGAAGATTGATACTCTATTCGCGAATATTTAGTGTTCTTTTACAGTATAAAACTGCAGTGACTTCTGTAACGATAATTTTTTTTTTAAAGCAGAGCATAAAGTAAAAGAAAGAAAAATAAAAGATTTAAAAAATCAATTAGCAAAAATGTTTAAATGCAGGAAAAAGACCGATTGTTTAAGGAAGGAAAAATTTATAAAAAACAAACGATTAAATACCTATTCGAATCAAGAAATAAAAGATATTGATTGAAAAAAGAAATAAAAGTTAACTAATTGAAAAGTCACTTTCTTAACTCGAATTCTCAAGGGCTTTATTCCGATTTAGCTCATTCATTATGAACAAATTTAATGATATTTTGATAAGTTTATTTTGCGAAGAATAGCGGAAGGCAATGTAGACTCTAAATAGTTATTAAAATAAAACTTTAAAGTTTGTTAGTACACTTGCTAATGATAAATTAATAGCAATAAATGGATGCAAATAAGGACCACAGATGCAGATTATCTACAGTTAAAAAGTGGGGAAAACATTTTAATTGCGAGTTAGAATATGATTTAAATGGAAATGAAGTTATAAGATTAAGATGCAGTTTATGTAAACAATTTGAAAAACGGATAAGTCAAACAAAATTGTTTTCCATGACCTGGATCAAACCAGGAACAATATCAATAAAAAAAGATTCACTGGCATCGCACTTAAGCAGTGCGCAACATAAAGAGGCCACGCGAATTCATCAACAAACAACATTAGGTTCAGTTTCATTATCTAACCATGTTATTCATAATACTTCAATCCAGCGTGGTTTACGTAAAATGGCCGTAAAAGACGCTGACTCGTTACGGAAAAAGTTTAATATTGCGTATTACTTGGCAAAACTTAAATCAAAAAAAGTATTAGATCGTAAAAGATTCTATTATTTAGACACATTTTTTTCTTTCGCTTTTTTAAAGTTAGCGTTCACTTTTATTAAAAAATACATTGAATGAAAAAGCAATAGATAGAAATATCATGGGAATTTGATAAGGTTACTTAGATAAGAAAACTTACTTAATAAGAATTTAATTATCATTCTTGTTTGTGATTGTGCAGGTTTTCGTGAAAATGTTAAGTTTTAACATTTTATCACGATAATGTTTTCGTCATTTTTAATAGGTTTTTATAACTGTTTCAAATTTATAGATTGTTTTGTTAGAATTTTAAATAATTTTTTTTACTGGTTAAAATTTATAGAAAATTAAATATTCTAGTTGTTTTAAACAGTTTAAAATATGTAAATAAAATAAAAAATGAAATAATTAATTAAAAGAAGATTATATCAAATTCATTGATTTTACCAAAATACAGCCGTTAGATTTAGTGCAATATAATAAGAGTAATAATGTAAATTATAACTAAAGCTATTTTACAACCGCTGAACGTAAATGTTATGACATCTTATGCAAAAATAAGACTTATTATATATGTTATTATAAATAAGTTAAAATAAATAATGCCCCCTCCCCTCCGGATAAGATTTTTTTACATTAATTCGAGCCCTGAATTATATTTGTATCCCATCACAAGCATGTAAAAATATATTTTAAAATACTTAAGTTAAACGTTCATTACCTGGCAAACTGTGAAGACCATCTTCCAAAAGTCCTATGATTAACGAACCATCCAATGCATAGTAATTAAACTAAATTAAAAAATTACATATATAAGTGAATTGTCTATATTAGGAGATGTGTGATTAGGTGTGTGATTAGGAGATAATGCTGTGTGTGTAGGAGATAAGCTGTGTGATTAGGAGATAATGCTGTGTGATTAGGAGATAATGCTGTGTGATTAGGAGATAATGCTGTGTGATTAGGAGATAATGCTGTGTGATTAGGAGATAATGCTGTGTGATTAGGAGATAATGCTGTGTGATTAGGAGATAATGCTGTGTGATTAGGAGATAATGCTGTGTGATTAGGAGATAATGCTGTGTGATTAGGAGATAATGCTGTGTGTTGCAATTAAAGGATGCATAATTTTATACATTACAGAATTTAAAGAATGTCTCATTGAATTTTTTTTGTCATACTTTCAATTTGAACACATTTTTAAAAAACAGTTTTTCCATTGTTTGTTTTTTTCTATTATGACATGAGAGGGGGCAAAAACTGTTTCTTTTAGTATAGGTTATTTGTGTTATTATATACTTGCTATTATTTTCTTACACATACTTTGTAACCATATCTTAAATTTTGTTCTTAAAATTAACTAATTTATAGTTATATTGACTTGTTTAATGAAGCCATTTTTAATTGATTTTAATGTTTTGTTTGCTTTGTTTTTATTCTGTTTCAAAATTTCACACATTTGTTTAGTTGTTCATTAAAGTAAAAAAAAAAAAATTTTTATAGAGAAGACAATTTTGTTTAATTAAGGATAGGTTAAAGACAGAGTTAATCAAAATACGGGTATAATAATATTAACAAAAAAATACAATCAATAAAAATCATTAATAAAAAGAGTTACAATCAAGTCGCTTGAGCTGGTGTAAACAACAACACAAACAAAAAATAAATATAAAATATCAGTCTTGATTTACAAACTTATGATTTTTATTTTTTATTGAAGTTTAAATTATAGTAATAATGATGATTTTTGACAAAATATCAAAAAAATAATAAAAAACTGAATATCAAAATAAAGTAAAAGCAAGAACATAAGTATAATTAAATTTGCTAGATAAAAAAGATACAAAAACAAAATAATTAACATTACTATTGTAATCGGCTTACTTTACGATCATTTTCAGTACAAAAGTCTTTCTCATCCATTAAAGTAAACATTGATTCAGGACCACAAGGTGTTGGAAAAAAACCCTTTAAAAAAGTATTTGTAGTAATAACAACAATGACTAAAAAACAATTTTTTTGTTTAGGACAAAATGGAAACAAGGTCATTTTTACTCAACTATAAAATATTCACTTTATGTATCCCATAATGCAGTCATGCATTGCATAACAATTGTAAAAGACATACTTTAAAACCCATATGAATTGTTCAATTTACAAAAATAATACTAATGACAAAACATTGAAAAAACAGAAGCAGCTTACACAAATGGATTAATGAATGCAGTGAAATGGATGCATCTTAGATTAGAAAAGCATCTGGAATCAAATTTATCTTTATATAATATTTAGTAGACCAATTATCTTAAATTTAAGATGCGGATGAATTTACTTATTGGGTGTTTCTCTATGATGGGTAATTTTATACATTTAATTTGTTGAGTGTTTGCACATGTTAAATGTGTTGGAAGTTTATACATGATAAATACATTCATTCCAAAAAATACAATAGGATAAAAATTACACAAGAGTAATCAAAAAATTCAACCTTTAATAAACTAAAATAAAGTTGAGTTTTACAAACAAACTTCAAAAACATTCAAAAAAAACTTTGTTTTGCTATATATATATATATATATATATATATATATATAATATATATATATATATATATATATATATATATATATATATATATATATATATATATATATATATATATATATATATATATATATGTATACATATATATATATATATGTATATATATATATATATATATGTATATATATATATATATATATGTATATATATATATATATATATATATATATATATATATATATATATATATATATATATATATATATATATATATATATATATATATATATTAGCTGGAGTTACCCGGCGTTGCCCGGGCCAATATTTAAACTGGCTTACCTGATATCTGTACACAAAAATGGGCTCAAAAATGGGCCCAAAAAATGGTCCCCCTGACCCCAGGGTCAGGGGGGCCCATTTTTGGGCCTCCTTGACCCCGGGGATCAGGGTACGGGGTCAAAACCCAGCTAAGAACCTTCTCCCCCTCGAGGACTACCCCCATGCCAAATTTCATCAAGATCGGTCCGGCGGTTTGGATTTCTATAGAGAACAAACAAACAAACACACACACATTGCCCTTTATATATATTATTAAGATATTTATATATATATATATATATATATATATATATATATATATATATATATATATATATATATATATATATATATATATGTGAGTGTGTGTGTTATTAGGTGTTGCTGGCCATACAAACCAATTTCGAAAACTTGTCATCTTTTTTTAAATGAAAATTTTGAAATCTTATTTTATAAAAGCACAAACTTACTTAGAAAATGGGGCAAAGTGGTTCTAATTTGCTTATGTCCAGACACAAAAATGAACTTTTGTTGTCCTATGACATGGGTGATTAGATTGCCATTATTATATCTTCTTTTTTTTCTTAGATTTAATGTTAGATGTAATGTTAATATAGAAATATCAGAACTTGCTTCATTGTATTTGTAATTTCTTTAAAGTTTTTTTTTTACTTGAATTTTTTTACTAATATTATTGAGCACTTTTGATCAAGTAATTTATAACAATATTAAACTGATCACACTATGATCAAGTATTTTATTACAATATTAAACCGATCAATAATATATATAGCCTTAAGGTATTTTATATTATAGCCTTAAAGCCTGCCGCCACAAAGAAGTGCTACTACATCAACCGAGGGTTTAGCAAGAGGCAGCTATCTTTTCTTTCATTATTCTATTTTTTTCTTCTTTTTTTGAAAACATTATATGTTATAAAGATAGGAAACAATTTATTATCTATATATGATGGAGTGAATATATATATATATATATATATATATATATATATATATATATATATATATATATATATATATATATATATATATATATATATATACAGTGCTGTGCAGAAGTCATTATAACAGTAATATTTTTAAGGTTTTTTTCTATTTTCTTGCAGCGTTACAAATAAAAACGACTGAAAACAATTGATTTGGATTATTTTTTTTATTGCAACTGTTCATACAATTTAAAATTACACAGTTTATTAATACTTTGTCTGCCCACCCCTTGATTTGATGACAGACTTGATCCTACGGGGCATAGAGCTAATCAAGATCTGAACAGTAGCTGGTGAAATATCATTCCATATGTTCTGTAAATAGGCCCAAAGTGCATCCTTATTGCTAGGGTTTGCTCCTTGCAAGTGTTTAAACATTTCCCACAGGTGCTCTATGGGGTTGAGGTCTGGACTCTGGGCTGGCCAGTTCAGTACCCGTATATCATGATCCTCCAGATATGCAGTCACAAGCCTTGCTTTATGGCAAGGAGCATTGTCCTGTTGGAATAGGAACTCTTCTCCATTGCCAAAAAGCAAATTGGCTGATGGCAGCATACAGTTCTCGAGGACCCTGACATACTGGTGTTGATTTATGGTATCCTCACACCTGTACAACTGGCCAACCCCTGCCCAGGACATGCAACCCCAAACCATTATGGAACCTCCCCCGTGCTTAACTGTTGGAACAATGCACTGTGGGATGAACTTTTCCCCGGCTTTCCTTCTTACATAAGCCCTTTTAGCCCCACAAAACATCTGGAATGAGCTTTCATCGCTCCACAACACCCTTTTCCACTCCTCAACACCCCAGTCCTTATGTCGTCGCGCAAAATCCAATCGAGCTTTCTTGTGGGCAACAGTCAAAAGAGGTTTCTTGGCCGCTACACAACCTTGTAGACCGGCCTTCAGGAGTCTCCTTCTGACTGTGCTTGTAGATATGTCCACTGCCGACTGTTTCCTGATGTCCGATGATGTCATTCAACGACTTTTCATACTCATACGAACTAACATCCGATCCTCTCTGACCGTGGTCTTCTTTGGCCGGCCGTCCCTGGGAAGATCGCGTACGGAGTTGGTTGCGGCATGCTTTCTCACAATTCCAAATACAGTCAGGTAGTGGATTTTCATTATTTGTGCCACCTTCCGATACGAATATCCCTCCTTAACCTTCCCCAACACCTCACATCTCTGTTCCATCGTCAACTTTCTATACGGAGTCATGTCTGAAAAATGTAAACAAAATTTTTAAATAATATAAAATAATAAAAAGAAGTAATAAATATTAAAAGTGCAATAGTATAAATATAAAATACATAATAAATCATGTTATTACAATTGTTATTTCTACAGAATATGACAATTTTTAAATTTTATTGACCAAAAATTTCAATTTTGTTACATGATATTAAAAAACAATTTTATGGGCTAAAAAAACCAAAATCTCATGCTTTCCACATAAATCCATAAGTAAAATACTATAAAACTGCATAAAATGTCATTAAATTACAATTACTAAACTAAACAATAGTTTAGAAATAAATTTTAACATACCTGCTAAATTGCCAAAATTTGAAAACTCACTGATCGCCACGAGAAAACCCGATAAAAATGGATAAATATTAATAAAATAACACAAAATGTGTTTAAAAACAAAGTCAGCTGCTGAAGCAACCATTTAAATAAATAGTTATGAAGTATTCGCCAGATGGCAGGACCCTATGGCGTTTTAAATGCACTGTAAGCTTGTTTTCAACGCTGTTAAAATGATTTGGCTCAGCACAGTATATATATACATATATATATATAAATATATATATATATATATATATATATATATATATATATATATATATATATATATATATATTGTTTGTCATTTGTTTGTCAACCGAATAATCAATATATAGAGTATCTTTTTCTTTTATTCCTCAAATAAAATATTTACAAAAAATTACACCATAAAATGAGATTAATTATAACAAAGTTTATTTTTTGCACAATTTTTGGCTTATCAAAAAATCATCAGTAGTTCTACTGTTGTATTCATAATAAGTAAGTATACTTTTTTTTAAACAGGAAATGATAATTTCTTATTGAAGCTGATAAATTAAAGCCGTAACTATAGTAATCTATTAGTCATAATTTGAAATGTCAATTAAGAGTATCATGATTTTAGATGTGCAAATGTTTTTCATAAATTAAATTTTTTCCATTTTTGAGCTCCAGAAAAACAAAAAGATGGAAAAGATGTACTTTAATAAAATTATTCACACATTGACAACAGAGATGCGGAGTCCCAAAAAGGACTCCAGATATAAAAGTCACAAAAAGATTAAATTCCTAGTTTATGGTATCCAGGAGCTTTAAAAATATAAAAAAAACTTATGAACTACTAATGACAAAAAAGTCTTTTAGGTTTGAGGAACAATCAATTTTAAAATCAAATAAGTTCCAAGTCATTAAATCTCATGAATTTTTTCCATTTTGCAGATCATAAACCAACGAACATCTAGAACTTCTGAACACCAGGGACCCAGAAAAAATAGAGATATAAATCTTTTTAGGACTCCGTATCCCTGGTTGACAATGGTATACATGGTTATCAAACTTATGTGCGGATTGTCCGTTTCTACAACTTAAAATATGTCCAGTTGTGCGAAGTCATGAATTTTCTGTTTTTCTGGTGTATGTAGCTTTCTTGTTAGATGATAAGCATTTAAAATAGTATATTACATACTTACTATTACAAATAATATAACATTTTATGTCCAATGTTTAGACTTCTTGATATATAATAATAATGCAAAGGTAATTGTTGCAAAATATACATACTTTGCAACCAATTATCTTTACATTTAAATAACCCAGCTTCTTTATTTTTTTTCTTATATTTAATTGGATTTTTTCAGAAGTGTTTTTAGTAAATTGGGTGGTTGTTTAAATGTAATAACTGGCTGGATATTAGAAAAAAGCTTCTTTTACTCATTCATTTGAAGACAGATTTAGCAAAAGGTTTGTTTCAGTAAGGTTGACAATTCAGGTTTGTTTCATAAGGTTGACAATTCAGATAGCAGTAAAAAGTAGTAATTAGAGAAAAGATTTCTTTAGATTTTGGTTTTGGGGAGCTGGTCCAAGGAGTTTTGCATTGTGAAATGCTTTTTCAATAACATTACTGGGTTATTCGCATTCTTTTAGCCACATTTTTAGTTCTGCTAAACGTTGTTTTTCTTTACCTTAATCAGAAGTGAAAACAGTTATTCTTTTAGCGAGATTATAAGGAATGTTCTTTTTTATGTAATTTGGATGATGGCTGTTGTAGTTTTATGTGGTATAAATAATGGCTGTTGTAGTTTAAGTAATCAAGAGTATTAGTTTCTTTATAATGTCAGTTTTTCTTTTATTGCTGTTTTCAAGAATGATTAATATAAGAAATAATTAATATAATCTAAGAAACTAATAATATTATAAATGTTACCATCTTTTACAAATTCTATGCCCAGGTCTGTTGTGAAAGTTACATACCACGACTGAATTATCTAGTTCCGTTAGAGAATTTTTAAACTTAATGATGTCCAAATGTTTTGGCCAGATTATGAAACCATCAATATCTATAATAAAATTGTTTTATGTCATTAACTTCTTTGTTGCAAAAGTATTCAAGTAAAATTTTAGGAAAAAGTTTTTTTTTTCTGTAAATTACAGATTGTGAGGCAAGCATAATCTGGAGTGAAGTTAGTACCCATGGTTGTTTTTGTAATTTGGCGAAACATTTGGTTGTTAAATAAAATGTTATTGTTACTTAAAATAAAAGATGCCGATTCCATAATAAATTTAAAATAAATCTTTAATATATTATATTTTAATGTTTTATGATCCAGAACTTCAAAGCTTCTAAACCTAGGTTGTGCGTAATACTAGTATATAGATTGACAATGTCACATGTCAAAGTATAACTGTCTAAATGAATCTAATGCTCTTGGTATTTTTCCTAAGAAATCCCAATCATCTTTACTGAAAGTTTTTTACTTTGTTATAACTGGAGATAAAATCATATGTAAGGACTGACTTAGATGTGATGTCGGTGAGTTAATTCCAGCAATAAATGATCTACCTTTAGGATCTTTTGGTGGATTCCTTTTGGTATATGGCGAGTTTGATACGCTTACTTTGTGTATAATTTCTTGACATTTGTGAAAAACATTTTCACAACCAAAAACTATATTTTCTTATCATGAATACAACAACAGCACTACTGATGATTTTTTGAAAAGCTTAAAAATGTGCTAATATTAAACCTTGTTATAATTTATATATTGGTGTAACTTTTTGTTAATATTTTATTTGTGGAATAAAAGAAAAAGATCTCCATATATTGTTTATTTGGTTGACAAACAAACTCATTTTATTCTTCATTTTTTTCTTTTTCTAAAAAAGCTGTATCGATTAAAATAAGCAAAAAAAGGGAGCAAATGCTTATATAAATACGCTATAGTAGATATATATATATATATACATAGATATATATATATATATATATATATATATATATATATATATATATATACACAATATATATATACATATATATACATATACATATATATATATATATATATATATATATATATATATATATATATATATATATATATATATATATATATATATATATATGTATATATATATATATATATATATATATATATACATATATATACATATATATATATATATATATATATATATATATATATATATATATATATATATATAAATTTTTCAAAAATAGTTTATTTTTTTGTCAAACAAAAAAGTAAACATATTTGCCTTTTTTTTTTTTTTTTTTTGCCCAAAAGCAATCCAAAGTTAAGTTACTGCAAACTTAACAACAATGAACTTAGAAAACGTCCATGAAAAATGTCTTTAAATACAGATACTTAAGAAAAACATTGATGTCAATGTAGCTGTTAGAAAACTTATGCCATCAGCTTACAAGAATAATAAGGTGTAATAAGTGGATTAGGTTTTTCTTTGGAAAAGTGGAAACAAGGAGTTTTTAGTAAATCCAGAAATTTTGAATTAATAAACAAAAAAATCAAAGTTATCTGAAAATATCTAATTGCTAAAAAGTATAGTAATCTCTTTATTGTACAATAAATATTGCACAAAGGGGTATAGTAATTGCTTTACTGAACATCCATAAATTATGTCACATAATTTTGGATAGTTATGGAGCTCATAATAACAAATCGTCTATATATGCTGACCCTCCCCCTTCTAAAAAATGTAACAAATTTATAACCTCGTCTCTCCTTGCTCTTGAAAATATTTTAGTTGTTTAAATAAAATATTTTAAATTTTCTCAGTTGCTTTTATTAATCTAATTTTTAACGAAAACTAATTTAATTTAACATTTCAATACTTATAAATTTTAATTTTTACAATTTAGTTTTATTTTCTGCACTTCTATAGTTCCTTATAAATGTGTATATTTTATAATAAACATTCTTTAATATTTCTGTAATCAATAAGTTACTGTAATCTAATGGATGTGACGAGATACACAAAAGCTAAGTCGTGGGTTGAAATTGTGAAATAGGATGTTTTTATTCTTTTATGTTTAGTTTTGAAGTACAAGGAGGCTATCCTCAATGTTTTATGATATAGCCATGAACTGCAGCTGCACTATACCAGTCAACTGATAATCCCGTAGGTGTAGCGTAAATCTAATCTGCTCTACTACCCTTCTTTTCTACTTACCTCTACTTACCCTTTTTTTTTTGATGCTCTTTTATTTAAAAGAATGGTTTTTTAGATTCAATTTAAAAAAAAATTGTTCTGCCAAGAGTCTTAATTAATCAATGCAAAAAAGATATGCAGCTTGCAATAAACCACATAAAGGAGATTTTAAATTCTAGTTTCGTTTATTTATTTTTGTTAAATTTGATATATCGCAGAATTGCAAATTGATAATTTTTTTATTCTGTTTGATAATATTTTATATACACCACCAATTATATACACCACCAATTATATACACCACCAATTAAATAAATAGGTAGTTCAATATCTTCTTTGGTTTCTTTTATGCGCCTTTAAGTGGGCTCTAAGCAAAAATATTTATACTAAATTTATTTGTATGTGGTTTTTAAAAAGTTTTTTTAAAAAAAAAAAGCTTTCTGCTCAAATTCATAAAAACAAAAGAGAACTTTTTCTCTTTATATTTATATCTTTATATTTATAGCTAATAAATATCTTTATATTTATAGCTTTTAAAGTAAAGGAAGATTTCTTTTTTAATATCATTTATCCATTTATTTAACCAAAAATTGAAAATTACAAATTTTTATAATTTTACAAAATTAGGTTAGGTCCCAGCCGGCATAAACACATCTTTTAGACGTTTTTCTTCGCATCTAAAATGTTAACACATTTAGATGTCTAAATTCAGATAAATATAAAACACCTATTAGTAGTCATCTTTTAGACGGCTTGAGACAGCTATTTTTTGTCGTCTCAAAGATAAATATAATTAGATGTCTTATAGTTCTCTGAATTTAGATATCTAAATGTGTTAACATTTTAAATTCTAAAAACACGTGTTTGTGCTGGCTGGGGTGTCACTCATATAGTTAAAAAATAGTCATTGGAGTGACACCAAAATAAAATAAATGAACAAACAAAAAATTCAACAGCAATATTAATAAATAAAAGCGTAAATTAAATTAATTTAAAAAAAAAGATTAAGCTATAATCAATTGAATAAAAAGACAAAAAAATATAAAGACACTTAATAATAACAACAATAAAAATAATTAGCAACAACAGGACAAATAATAACAAACTTTATATATACGAAATGGCAAGCACAAAAGCTACAAAACAAAAACAAAAAGGCGAACACAAAAACTTCTACAAAATAAAATAAATTATATTTGTTATTCTTGGCGGAAACAGAAAAGCGTTGAAAATTTTTAGCAAATTATTTTTGTTTTAATTAATTCTTTTTATTATTTTTTCGAACATCTTTTGAACTTCTTTTCTTTTAACTTGTTACTTTTTATTTATTTTTTTTATGTTATGTTATTTATTTATTTTTTTTCTATTTTTTATTTAATCTTTTATTTTGTTTATACCTTTTAATACTTTTGTTATTTTACTTTATTTTTAACTTATCTTTTTCGTTCTTTAAAATTTTTTCTTTCATTTTTCCTTTTGTCTTTTTTTCACTTTTCACTGTTAAATAAACGCTTCCACCATTTGTGATGTCATTGCAAATCAATACCAAAGTAATGTTTTGATAGCATTTAAAAATCTCAAACTTTCCAAAAATTTAGCAAATCTTAAGTGGACTTTAGTTCAAAAAATTAATTTTTATTCTTGTCCACAGTTAACAAATATGCAATTCTATGCATAAAATGAAAGTTTTGATGGATTTAATACAACCATGAAAATTTTAATGGATTTAAGTAACTAATATGAGGCGTTGCGAAGGAAAGGGGCACACCAACCAAAATCAAGTTTTGAGTAAATCGCGTTTGAAGTTTCAAGACTGAAATTTGCAAGGGGGCACACCAACCAAAATCAAGTTTTGAGTAAGCGTACAAAATTACACTTTTTCCTACCACGTGGTAGAAGAGTTTACACCTCCTCCCCCTCTTTTATTTTATGATTTTATCATAAAATAAAAGATTTTGATTTTATCACGTGTAAATAACAAGGGATTTTCAGTCAGAAAGAGGCCCACTGACATGTTGATCTTGTGTTATATTGTAGATGACAGACTAAAGTAAAAAATGGTTAAAGAAAACGGATTTTCGAAAATTGGTTGGTGTGCCCCTTTCGTTCGCAACGCCTCATATTATATCTTTTATAAATTTTTAAAATTTAAAAATCTGCAAAAAGTTGTAATTTTTTTTAAGGATTTTTGGTTAAGCTTCTTTATTCAGTTTTTTACTGAAAAGGAGTTCAGTAAAAAAAACTATTGCTAATGTATAATCTTGCTTCAGAGAACATGAGAAACTTTTTGCATATATTTTCCTTCATCTTTTTTTTTAATATTTGCAAATGAAGAGTGATTCAATTTCACAGTAGAATTGCCTTTTTGGCATTTTTGAGACTTTCTCATTCTTTCAGATGCAGTAAATAAAAAAAATCTTTGTATTCAAAGTCTAGCGTTTTTATTTTTTTGATCAGGATTTCTTTTCATGTAACACTTTTAATTCAGAGTTTTTTTGTTTAAATCTGATGACTATGCTAAAAAGTAAACAAAAACATTTTTAAAATTAAATTTATTAATATTATTAATATATAAATCTATAAAATAAATTAAAATACTTACACTACAATATGTAAAGCTTTTTTATTTTGATTGGACATACAACCAACAGATTTGTACTGAGATTTCAAATTTTAAATTTAAAGTTATTAATAATTTCTTCTTCAAGGCTGACATTAAAAAAATAAACAAACAAAAACAATTAAAATAAAACAAATTATTGACATTCAACTTATGATTTTGTTATTCATTTATGCAACAGAATAATTTGTGCAGAATATTCAGAATAATTAGATGTTTTTTTTTGAATTATTAAATGCCAAACTTTTTTTAAATTACAAAACTTAAAATAAACAAATTAAGTAACATGATACACAGTTTACAAATATGCATTTTAGGTATAAAATTATATGACCATGAAAGTTTCAATCGATTTAGGTCACTGATATCATTTTAAGAATCTGACTTTAAAAATCTAGCGAGTGGGCCTTTTTTAAGAACATTCACTCTATATAATTATTTGTTGTTGTATTTCATAACTAGGTATATTTTTATCTTAAAGTAATGATTCTGCAATTGCAGCCCAGTAGTATTTTTTTATGTATTCTCAATATTTACATGTTCATATTTGTCTTTTTTATTGTTTACATCTATCTATATATATGGTAACTACAATATTATGTGCCAAATAAACCTAAATTGAAATAATATATAAACTGATTTGTTTAAAATAGATAATCTGCAAAACTCAATAATCAAACCTACAAAACTAGTATAAAGAATTTAAAAGTCATCCAATGTCTACTTTTTAAAAATAGAAGAGAAGTCACAAGAACAATCAGAGACTGGTTTGTGCCTGCTGCTACTCAAAGATTTAAAATGTATATTCATCAACCTGAAATTGGAGAAATTGATCAAAAACCACCTCAATTTCAAAACATTTCAAGAAACTTCGAAAATGTGGTACTAAATTTGAATCACTCATGGAGGTAAAACTAGATGAGCAATATCCTGTCAGATTTTTATGCTGTCAAGAAAGTTATATAAGTTAATAGTTGAAGAGAAGATAAATAATAGGCTCACAAAGGTAGTTATGAGAGACTTTGGTTACATAGAAGACCTTACAGAGTTTTACAACCTTGTCATGGATTTCAGAGGGCAAGATTACGATTGTACCTTTGTCAGAGCTAGAGTTGATTCAGGTAATAAAAATAAACAGTTGAGTATTTTTTTACTACTTAGTAAAACACAGGGAACTCTATGCATTACGATGTAATTTAGGCAGAGGTTCATTAAAAATAATCTGCAAAATGTTTGAGCAGCTGTTCTTGCATATATAGATAACACGCCTTGTAACCAGATTTTGTTGCATAAGACTAATGCTTAATGCTAATAAAAATAACTTAAATCAGCTTTGACATTTATATTGTGGAAAGTTAAATTGCATCATTTGCATATAGTATCGCATTGTAATTAAATTAATTTTAAACTACTTTAAAAATACTTCAGACAATATAACTATAACAATATATAACTATAACAAAAATTACTGATAAAATCTAAAATTGGTATTTTAAAAAGATATCTATCCTTATAATTCATTTTTTAGAATGGTCTTATACATAACAGTCTTCAGTTTGCTTTATCACTATTTATTTATTTTTTAAAGTATTTAATGAACTATTTTAAATAAAGATTCTAAACAATTTATAGATACATTTTATCAGTTACCAGTAAGATATATGTAAACATAATTTGCATGATGATAAGAAACATTAAAACTTAAATCCATTTATGAAAAGAATTCTCTTAAAATAAAAATACTTTTTTTTTTTTAAAGTTTTTAATTACTTTCACACATTCTATGCTGGAGAGACTTATATTTTAACGTTTTTATGTTAAGGATTGGTTAGCAAATATTAAGAAAAAAATGCCTTCTTTGATAAATATAGCGAAACTAGTTTAAATTCCTTCAAAACTAAATTAAAATTTTTTGTTTTCAAAATCATATTTAATTTAAAGTTTTTTAATTTAAAAAAAATGTTTCTCTAACAAAAAAAATCAGTTATTTAATAATAGCAGTTAAATGGTTTTTTTTACAACTTACATTTTCTGAATAAACATCACATAAGTGACATCAAAAAATAACTTAAACATTCTAAAAGATAACAAGTTCTGCTTAGCATAAAATTGCTGAAACCGTACACAAATTGCCATTTGGTACCTAAAATTTGTGCAGCTTAATGCTTCTTAACAAGATCTGAGATCAACCTATTGCAAATTGTCGAGATCTGTCGAGACTGCAAATATTCTCTGGCAGCAGACATAAAACTCATCAACATATTGTTGAGAATTTTAGTATTGTATATTATAATCCAAATTGATACTTTGATTATTTGAACACATAAACATGTACTAATTGATAAAATGTAAATCAGGAGCCTTTTATAAAGTACTATAGGCTAATAGAGGAAAATATCCCTGTTCCTTGTGTGAAGGGACACCATTATTATTGCTAGAAATCTTAAAACTTTGAGCTAGAAAATTGCTATACACTTTATTACTAAACTGGATTCTCACAAAAAAGAATGAAAGACTTTTAGGTGATTTAAATAAAAATATACAGAACTATATAAGCTGGTGGGACTTGTAAATCATGTCATCATTTCTAACCAACTTGTGGCCTAAGTTTGAGATATAGGTTTCAAACTTAGGGTATAATAAAAGGATACTGCCTCTATTAGAGTCTCTGTAACAGTTCCACTAGGTAATTTGTGGAAAATTTGGAAACAGTTTGGATCCTTATTATAAAGATGACATTTAAGCATTCACACAATTATACATGGTTGCCCAAGAATACTGTATAAAAGACTTATATAATAGTATATCTCTTTTTGCATTTAGTAATATTGTTAGCCCCGGTACATTTTTTGGCATTTCACAATAGTTTATACATAATACTTTTCTCTAAGAGATGTTATTGATATAAAAAGCAACTTTTTTTTAGAAATATGTTCTATATTGTATTATAGAAGAATCTGACTGTCACTTGGAAAGTACATATTATTTCAGCACATTTAGAAGACTTTTTTATTCTGATTCACTCCCAACAAGGCTGCAAGCAACCACAATTAAGTTGGCAGTTACTAGAAAAAAAGAATAGAGTTATAGAGCAAGGAAAGACTTGAAAAGTTGAAGGTTGTATGAGTCAGAAAAATATGAAGATGAGAGAGAGTTCCAAAGGGTTAAAGTGCATGGTAAGAAACTAGACGTATATATACGCCTAGTTTCTTTTCTTGCACTTCAACCAATTTCCTAGTATTTATAGCACGCAGGGATACAGTAAAAGAATAATACTTTGCTGAAGTGAGAATGAGTTTTAGTTGATGGAACTAGAGATTATAGCTCCTTTGAGAAGCGACCATGATAGTATTTGTAGAAAAGAGAAAGCGATGCAACTTTACAACAATGGAAAGAGGCTCAAGCTTAACAGATAAAGTGGGTCCAACTATGTTTACAATACATTTATGGACCTTGTCTAAAAGAGAAAAAGCATCATTAGAAGTACCATTCCAAATATGACAACAGTATTCCATACAGGGATGAATAAGAGATTTGTAGAGGTAGAGAATGAAATCAGGAGAGAGAAAACGACAAGCACGATAAAGAAAATACAAAATGTTGTAGATTTAATAAATGTAACATGTAACATAAAACCTAATAAACATTGTATTATCACCCACTTTTAATTTTAGTACTGATTTAATAAAACATTTATTATCTTAAAAAAAAATTTAAGAATGTTTTGCAGATTTATAAAGTGAATTTTCTTAAAAAACGCAAATCATTAGATTTTTTTCTAAAGCCATATAATTAAAATACATTATATTAGTGACCTAAATTGATTAAAACTTCCATGCTCATATCATTTTATACATAAAATACATTTGTAAACTGTGTATCAATAGTTTATGTTACTTAAATTGTCTATTTAAAGTCACAAAAAAAAATCACCCAATGATTCTCTTGTATAATACCAAAATCATAAGTTAAATGTCAATAATTTTTTGTTTTGTTTTTATTCCTCAATTCAATATGCTTTTTTATAAAAGAAACTATTTATAACTTAAAAACATTTACAGTAAATTTAAAATTTGAAATCTCAGCACAAATAGTTGGTTGTTTGTCAAAAAAAAAAAGAAGCTTTATATTTTCTAGTGTAAATAGTTAAAAATTAATAAATTTATTTTAAAAATGTTTGTATGTTTACTTTTTAGCCTAGTCATCAGATTTAAGCAAATAAAAACTGTGAATTAAAAGTGTTACATGAAAAGAATCAAAAAAATACTAAGCTTAAAAAAAGACAAAACAAAGATGGGAACAAGATTTTTTTTTTAAATTGCAACAGAAATAATGAGAAAGTCTCTAAAATGGCAAAAAGGCAAATCTATTGTGAAATTGAATCACTCTAAATATTAAAAGAAGAGATAAAGAAAAATATATGAAACTCTGAAACAAGATTACATTAAAAAATACTAAAGTTTTTTACTGAATAAATTTCTAACATCAAACTATTTACTTCCTAAAAAACCACATATCAATTTGATGGAAAATTAGCATCATAATAATAATTTAGATCTTTCTATATTTATGAATGGTAATGCACTCGATGAGTCATCTAATCTTCATCTTCTAGGATTAATTCTTACTTCCGATCCTTTTTTGAAACCATATATCAAATCGATTGAAAATTAGCATCTGCTAAGGTTCAAGCATCAAAGAGTTAGCTTCTCTTGTGCCATCTACTAAAATTCATTATCTTGTTACTCGTCATTCATTTACTGTGACTGTCCTTAAGAGGTCCAAAAATTCTTACTTGTCCAGTTTTTTTCCTTGAACATCATTTCTTTGGAATTCGCTTCCTTCATCTTGTTTTCCTGATTCATATAATTTTCAATTTTTTAAGTTGTCTGTCAATCGTTATCTTGCTCTATAAACTTCATCTTTTCTTTTCCAGTAACTTCCAACTTTAATAGTGGTTGCAGGCAGACTTGTTGGAAGTAAAGATGTTGAAAAAAAAATCTTTTAAGTTTGCATCTCTTTATTGTGCTCACCACTTTCTTACTCAGGATTCTATTCTTTATCTCTATAAATCTCAAATCCGTTTTTGTACTGTTGACATATCTGGGGCAGATCTTCCAATGACGACTTTTCTCTTTTAAACAAGGTGCAAAAATACATTTTAAGCATAGTTGGACCTATTTTTGCAGCCAACCTCCGACCATTATAACATAATTGTAATGTTACTTCTATTTCTCTTTTCTATGAATACTATAATGGGCACTGCTCTAAATAGCTAGTACCTCTTGTGCCATCTACTAAAATTCATTCTCGTGTTACTCATCATCCAATTAAGTCTCATCCTTTTACTGTGACTGATCCTTTTTTCTTTTTTTCAAATATTAATTCTTTGGAATTCGCTTCTTTCATCTTGCTTTCTTGATTCATGTAATTTAAAATCTTTCAACTCATCAGTTAATCGTTATCTTGCTCTATAAACTTCATCTTTTCTTTTTCAGTAACTTTCAACCCTAATAGTGGTTACTTGCAGCTTTGTTGGAATTGAAGATGTTGAAAAAAAAATAATTAAAAATTACTGTTAAAAATTTACTGACTTAAAGAGAAAAACTAAAATAAACAACTCTCCTAAACAAAATTATTAAAACACAAAGAAATTTATAGTGTTTTCTAAACACCATTACTTTTATGTGTTAGACAAAAACATGGATGCTTAAGCCTAAAAATGCTTAAAAATAATCTTAAAATATAAATCTTAAATATCATTAAAAACTTAACAAAAAATTTATAAATATTATCTCAGTGTAAAACTTAAATAACATTTTTTGGTGGGCAGAGATAAAAAATCCTAAAAAACATTTTTTGGTGGGCAAGGGACAAAAGAGATAAATTAAAAGTCATACTAATTGCAAGACAAAAATATTTAAAGAACTCGAAATTTTAAGATTTAAGTGATATGATCACCACAAAGACCACAAGTCTCAAGTAACTGCCTTTTTTTAGAAATTTACAGTTTATGTCTAGATCCAGATCCTGTCTAGAGCCAATACCCTTAAAGCAGCTTTGTAAACTATTGAAACAAATTTTAAAAATTCTAAATACATTAAAATTTTAATATAAGATAAAAGTTGTTTTTTAATTAAGAATAAAATAAAAATTTGCATGTCGTGTATCTGTTGGATAGCTGACATAGTTGATAGCATTGCTGACTTCATGGTTTTTAAGAAAATCTATTTTTTGACCTGTAATCATAATTTAAAAACTTTTAAAAACAAAGTTTGGGTGAAATAATTCTTATTGGAGAAAAAGGAAAGTTATGTCGAAAATAGAGAATTTTTTAACTCTACTTTTGCATATATATATATATATATTTGCATATATATATATATATATTTGCATATATATATATATATACATATATATATATATATATATATATATATATATATATACATACATATATATATATATATATATATATATATATATATATATATACACACATATATGCATATATACATATATATACATATATATATATACACGTATATACATATATATACATATATATACATATATATACATATATATATATATATATATATATATATATATATATATATATATATATATATATATATATATATATATATATATATATAATTAGGGTGATGCAAAATTTTTAGGTTCAAAACTTTAGTTGTCCTCAAGCTTGCTCTTGTTCTATATGACAATAGTAATTATTTTCCAAAATTTGAATCAAATCGGATGATAATTAGGGGTTACCATGTTTTGTCACATTTTGGAATGAGGTTAAAAAAGTAAAAAAAAAAATCATTTTTTTAATTATTTATTATCAATTACTTTTTATTATATGGTGGATTGTGGATGTTTAATGTTAAACAAACGATAATATAGTACTAAACTACTATGTAATTACACTAGGCAATAATAGATCAATCGTTTTCATCATTCAAGAGTCATCTTCATCAGGGTAGACTTTGATGCAACTGAAAATTCCTTCCGGTAAAGATCAACCAATCGAAGAAGAAACTGCTTTTGGTTTTCATCTTTCGTAACGCTTTTGTTGAAGGATGTTATAAGTGCTATGCCTCGTTCCGCACATTCGTTGACGACCTTCATTTGACGAACCTTGTGCTTCATTTCAAGATATGTTGAATCCATTTACCATTCTAAAAATTCTTTCATTAAAAATGATTCAGCTTTTTCTTTGCCATTCTTCAAAATTAGATTGAAAAGTTCTCATTACGGTCAAGATTCTGCTCTATTATTGTGCAGGCACCAATGTTAAACCCAGTGTTGGATGAAGTAGTGTCAAAAACCAGTCCCTGAACAAGTTCTTCCAATCTCCAACCTTTAAGAGCCCTCATGCAAGCATAAGCCTGTTGCTCACCTGTACCTCGATCAATCTTTGGAACGCCCAGCAATTTTTCCACCCCACCACCAGTCACAAGGATGGCAATTCTATCCACTTTTTTTTGACCACCAGTGATATCAGGTAAGAGCTTTCCATCCAAATGCAGAAGAAGTGGACCATCAGGAGAGAAATCAACCTTGTCAGCTGTAGTCAGCGTTTCACAAACAGATCGCCTTTCTCTGCGGATTGTGCTGTACGACAATGATAAATCTTTTAGAGAGTGACCAAGAGCTTGAGCAACTGTTCCAATCACGAAGAGTGCACGGCGATCAGAAATATTAACACAATCAAGAGACGATACGACATTATTTGTTAGAACTTTCATCTTCTTTTTCGTTGAACCACTTGTGCTCAGTGTGCTGGAAGCGGAAGGAGTCTGATATTCATCATCATCCAAGGAACTTGAGCTACTTTCACTCACAATGTCAACTTGAGCTACTTTCACTCACAATGTCAATGATAAATGAGAAATGAGTTCTGTTTTTTCCATCAGTTACGCTTTACTGCTTTGACGCCTCAATTCCATTTTAGTTTCTCGGACTCGTTTCCGTGCCTCCCTAGCTGTTAAATTCCGATCAATTCCTGCTATGCTACAACTTAATGGATCTTCTTGCTGCTGATGTAAAAATGCTTTATCTTTATCGTTTTTCATAACTTCTGATGCATTTTTGGTTGATATATCAAAAAGTTCTGAAAGGTCAGCACGGAAAAGTCCTTCTTTCATTTGACAGCTGTCCAATTTTGATCGTCGGTGTTTTTTCAGCAACAGATATTCATCATAAAGTTTTTTTAACTTTCTTTCTGCATTGTCAACTCTTTGAGTTAGAATTCTTCCTCTCTCCCATATAACAAGAACTGCTTCAATTGTTGCCCGAATACTTTTTTTAACTTTTTGTTTCTCTTCTATATGATGGAAGAGCAACCTCCAAAGAACATCCCCTCTTGAAGGAGGTCTGGCAGTCAACAGAGTTTGTGTAGATTTACCAACAAGCCACACCACAGCAGAAGATCTAGTGGTTGCCATATTAATTTCTATTTAAAATATATTGTTATATATATATATATAAATATATATATATATATATATATATATATATATATATATATATAGATCTATAGTTTGTTGGCTTTGGGAAGAGCGGAAGGAAAAAAGTGATTCTTACGCCAACATATACGTCACTTTTAATTACTTTTAACTTTCGTCCAACATTTCCGTGTTGGACGAAAGTAAAAACCATTAATTTAATTACAAATTAATCGTTTTTTAAAAAAACCACAAAAACGCAAATTTAATTGACCGGAATGTTTTTAAAACGTTTTGAATGTTTTTAACAATATAAACAATGTTTTTATTTTTATTTTTTTTAATAAAATGTTTTTATTTTTATTTTTTTTAATAAAATGTTTTTATTTTTATTTTTTTTACTGTAAATCATGCGCGGAGTGATGCTACATCGACTATCTTATAGCCTGACTCGCAAGGGAGTGCTGCTACATCGACTGACAAATAGCCTGACTCGCAAGGGAGTGCTGCTACATCGACTGACAAATAGCCTGACTCGCAAGGGAGTGCTGCTACATCGACTGACAAATAGCCTGACCCGCAAGGGAGTGCTGCTACATCGACTGAGGGTTTGGTTGGGGCAGGCAGTCTATCATTATTAAAAAAAAAAAATTCCGGTCTTGCATTTTAATTTTTACTTTTTGTCAACAAAATATGGAAAAAACTTTCGGACAACATCTAAGGGTTTTATATATATATATATATATATATATATATATATATATATATAACTTTTGGTACACATGATCCTAGGTAATAAAGAAACGCAGGCAACATTGAGGAGAATGCTTTTTGCGAACTTTTTTTTCTATTACAATTTGAATTATCCAAATATATATATATATATATATATATATATATATATATATATATATATATATATATACATATAAATATATATATATATGTTTATATTTTTTAACTCTACTTTTGCATATATATATATATATATATATATATATATATATATATATATATATATATATATATATATATATATACATATATATATATATATATATATATATACATATAAATATATATATATATATGTTTATATTTTTTAACTCTACTTTTGCATATATATATATATATATATATATATATATATATATATATATATATATATATATATATATATATATATATATATATACATATATATATATATATATATATATATACATATAAATATATATATATATACATATATATATGTATATATATATATATATATATATATATATATATATATATATATATATATATATATATATATGTTTATATTTTTTAACTCTACTTTTGCATATATATATATATATAAATATATATATATATATATATATATATATATATATATATATATATATATATATATATATATATATAAAATCCAATCCCAGACCCTACAAAAAGTTTGTCATAGAAATGGTTTATAATAAAATAGTTTTGAAATGCAAAACAAAAATTAATTACAGCATGTTCCATTATTAATGCAAGTAGCGCTTCAGCTGATTCGCGAACTCTGAATGAAACTGGTTTTAATTCTTTATCCCCTATATAAATAAAAAAAAATAAAATTAATAACAAATTTAAAAAACGTCAAATGAAAATTTTGAAGGAACATAGAAAATTGCTAATCAAAAATAAAAAAAGAAACCTTTTAGAACATTTGTTACTTCTGCAAACCGACCCTAATGTGTTTAAAAAAATGCATTGTATAAAATGTTTTCATAACAAAGTGTATAAGTTTATACTTAAAAAGTAAAACTGAAGGTTTCACAATTATAAAAAATAGAGAATTAAAAAAAAAAGATTTTTTAAATGAAACAATTTTGATACAATATACAAACAAAACAAAAAAATATTTAAGTTTTTTCTTTAACTACACACAAATAAGTATAAAAAATAAGGTTACTTTTGATTTATTCCCTGAAATTCCTAATTCAATCACCTCCATGACTGAAGTAAGACATTGCTTTAAAAAAAAAAAAAATGGCTTGTTAGACTTACAATAAAATATTAATTGTTCATTATCTTTAGTTATTATTTTTTTTCATATTTTTGTAATAAAGAGTGCTTGCACCATATTTTGCACCATATTAATTATAATATGTTATGTTGTTAATTATAATATTGCTAAATTAAAAAAAAAACTTTTTTACACTATACATTATCATCAAGAAGCCAAGAGTGACTAACAACCCACACACTAATGCAAGAAAATGTTGCAACTATAACTGAATGTAAATCTTTAGAATGTGATGGAGGAGGTTGCTTAGCTTGAAACTCGATGTAATCACAAAGCCATTTCAACGTTTTTCTTGCAACTTTTTTATCTGAAAAAAGAAAATTTAACAATAATATTCTAATAATTTAACAATAATATTCTAATATGTAATAATATTCTAAACTATTCATACAATTTCAAAGACCATTGAGATAGCAATTATTTAATTACTTAAAACAGCCATAAAACAGCCTATGCAATTACACATGTGTCTAAAGTTTTATTATTTTTGTATTTACAAATTTTATATAAAAAGCACTTAACCTTAAAGTGTTTTTTTTGTGTTACATTTGTGTTATATAGCAGATAATTTATTTTTAATAAAATCAATTTCAAAGTTATCCAATCGCAAATTATCCAAAATCAATTCTTTCTCAATAATTAATTCTAACCTGATTCTAACCACCTCATATCTATTAACCTGATTCTAACCACCTCATTTCTATTAACCTGATTCTAACCACCTCATATCTATTAGGTATATGACAATATGATTTGTGCTATTTTTTACAATATAAAATTATTTTATTTATAATTATTTAGATCTCTGAAAAACACAATATAAACTCCTGAAAAACAAAAAAATTAACTCAATTTCTTATCTCTGATGATTTTTTACACAAAACATGCGTAATCATTATTAATCACCGCATAGATTCTTACCCTCTACATTTTTAAAATTTTAAACATCTTTTTATTTATATTTTATACTTTATAGACACCACTTTATTTTATTTTACACTTTATAGGCACCATATTTTTTTGTTAGAAACTTTTCTGTAATTGATTTATAGTAATTTATTAACTAATCAGTTTTTTATATAATTTGGTTAATATTTGCAAAGTAATAAAATGTTTAGCTTGTAAGCATTTTATAAAGCAACAGCTTAAAAGACCAGATGGTGTATGACTCCTAATTTTATAATGTACAATTCACACTTAAAATATTGTTAACTTTACAATACTTTAAGTGTGCATAGTGCAATGTACATTATACAATTAAGAGTCACACACAATCAAAGCTATTAATTTTATAGTTGAGGTAATGAAATTATAAATAAGTACACTGACAACGACTGTTGTCAGAGTAGAAGTATCGCATAAATTTAAAATAATAAAAAGAAACCAATGAAAAGCTTAAACTATTTTCAGAAACTCGTGTTGGGGTCCCAACCCACTGTTTGGGAACCACTGATTCAATCTTTATAAGGTAATTTAAGGACTTTCAGGGAGGTTTTTTAAAAACTTTCAAAGTCTTGAAAAATGCAATGCAAACGAAAACGTCAACTATATTTCTATTCTCCTAATGTGGCAGTTTGAAAATGTATCATGGTAATGCTCAGTGTATAATTAAATTTGTAGTTCTAAGGGGCAAATTAAGTGATCACTAATTGCAATGGGCAAAAGCAATTTAGTGATCTCAAAAGCATATTACTTGAAGCAACCACCGTTGCTCATTTTTACATTCCTGGGCAAAAAATTTTATGAAAAAAATTTTGTGTCAACATTGTCATAACACATTGTCATGTGTTATGACAACCTGGTCAGACAAATATTATCTTTGTTTATTTGTCTGACAGGTCGAACCACAAGTATCACCAAGAAATGCTTGTCTTTAAAGGTTGTTTATTAGTATTTGCTTTTGAAGTAAATATAAATTATTTTTGGCACAAAAAACAGTAAGAACTGTTATCTTGTATATGTGTTACCTGGATAAACATCTGTTTTATACAAATAATATTTTATACAAATAAATAAGTTAGTTATGAGAGTCTTGGTGAATATTTGTTACAGTAAATTTTTTTCTGCAAAATTTTTACAATATGGCAAATTTGAGTTTATTCACCCGCCTTGGGTTCATTTGGAAACTAAAATTAGTCAATGGTAAGCCCAGCTTTTTATTCTGCATGTTTAGATGCCTCTTCTTTTACCATTAGATTAGCAAATTCATTTGCAACCAATAAAAATCAAGGTCAAACATTCAATAGAGTTGGTGTTAACCTTATACCAAGTTAAACAACTCATAAGTTACGCCAATTTGAATAATTTACAAGAATATAGCATACCTACAAACTTTATATTGAGTTGAGCCATGCCAGATAAAAACTCTAAAGCAGCTAATGTTAGAGCAAGGTCACCTCTCCATTTTCCAGCAAACATCAATTTTTGACACAAGAGGTCTGACATGGAGCAAAATAATCCTTTGGTTGTCATAATATCTATGATTAAAAAAAAAAAAAATTATACGAGCTTTCTAAGCTTTCATTAAATCTTTACAATAGGTACTTAACACTTGAATGATATCAATAATTGGATGTATTGGCCATAAAAATAACAAAAAATGTTTTTTAGTAAAGAAAAAAATTGCTTTTAAAATAAAACATTAAAATCAAACAAACAAAAAAAATCACCATTAGAATCTCCTAACAATCCAATATTATCTTCAGTAGTTGTTGCGTCGTTGTTTGTTGATGAATCAGCTAAATCAATAAGTTTTGAAGTACTACCAGAAGTCTCGGGCTCATCTAAAATAATAGATGGAATGGTTTTCCCTTTAGAGCTATAGAGCTCATGATTATGCAGCTCAACTTGCATGGCATCTTCCATCAATAATTTTGCACCTAAAAAACATAATGTAAAATCACAAAAATCATAATACAAAATATAAAACATAAAAAATCACAAAAACTAAAATTACAAATACAAAAATACAAATAAATAAAACCTCCGAGGAGCATTTGAGTGTTCATCGGATTTGTTTCCACTTCGATAGCTTTAACTAAAAGTCTTGTAACTCGCGGATGCAAAGAAATGAATGCAATTTGGGGCAAATGGTTGTTGGCTGTATCAGAACTATTAACTTTTTCTTGACATAAAGCTTCATAAAAAACAATTGAAAAAATACAAATATTTTATCAAAATAAGCAAGTTATGTCTTAATAAGTGTTTTAACAAACTAAAATCTGCAGCAACAGCTAACAGCAACTTAAATTGTACAGCCACAGAGTCATCCTATGGAAAACTTTAATTTATCTATTAAAACTATCAATCAAACTTTATTTACCAGTCAAAACAAATTTTTATTAAGAAAATAAAAAAAACTGCCTCAAATTTTTGTGGCTTTACTAAAAAGAATTTTTTGTTTTTATTTTTTATGATTCCTAATTATTTATAGGCTGGCGTCTGTGGGATGAAATTCAATCACTTTCTTTAGACACATTGAGTAACTATGTTCTGAAAGGACCAACTTGCATTTTAAGTATCATAGAATCTAAAATAAAAAGATCCCACTCTAAAAGTGTCTCAAGCGGCCAGTATAGACCCCCAAAATGACCCATTATCATGTCTATCGTGTGCTATCGATTTCATTCGGTTTCTTATAAAATATTTTGCAGAACAGTTTTTACAAAAGATTTATACGAATTTTTGGTGTAGAAAACAATTCTGTAAAATAAAAACCTCATAAATATTAGTAAACAAATTTCTTTCTAGTTAAACAAAATGAATGCATGTTCTATTCACTTTGAAGGTTTTTCTGACGATTTGATTTTAATTTCTAAAAAAAGACTTTTATTTATTAAACATGCCTAAAAATTATGGTTACTTTATCCTGGATATAAACAACACTTGGTTAGGTTATTTGTTAATATTCAGCTTCTTCGTATGCCATATAATGTATGGTATATGCCATACATTTTCTGTTTAAAGAGGAAGTTTATATGTATATATATTTATATATATATATATATATATATATATATATATATATATATATATATATATATATATATATATATATATATATATACATTTATATATATATATATATATATATATATATATATATATATATATATATACATTTATATATATATATATATATATATATATATATGTATATATACATTTATATATATATATATATATATATATATATATATATATATACATATATATATATATATACATTTATATATATATATATATATATATATATATATATATATATATATAAATTTATATATATATATATATATATATATATATATATATATATATATATATATATATATATATATATGTATATATATATATATATATACGTGTGTGTGTGTTTGTGTAAAGTTACTTTTTAAATAAAACAGAAAACAAATTTTTTTTTAAATCTTTTTGAATAATTTCTATTAGAGAAATTCCAATCACCTTCACTAAAGTCTCTTAAACCATTTTCATCATGCTCATTTTTCATCAACAGGTAGCTTTATCTTGTGGCATTACTTTTGAGTATGAACCAAATGGAATGGTGTTTTGCCACATTGCTTGCTATAAATTGTTAACTGATAAAACAAAAACTGAGAGAGCTCAAAAATTAGCAGAGAAAGACCAAGGTAAGTTAAAAACCAACTTAAAAATCAAAAACAACCTTTAAATATTTCAGTTTCCTCAGCAAAGAAAACGCGATCGTCACAAGTTTTAAAATAAAGTAGCAGTAGATCAGCCATTCTCTCAGATATATGTATTATTTGCAAGAAAAATGAAAAATTTGTATGTATTTAGTCTAGCAGTATTACTATTTTATAGCTTAATTTTTATATTTTTTAAAGGAGGTTTGCTGAAGTTAAATTAGTTACCAAGTTTATTTTAATAATACTACATTTATTGATTAACCAGGCAGATAATGTATTGGTAACACTACCTCTGAAATCACAGGTTTAATTCTTAATAACACTTTGAGTTGCTGTATAGTAGTAGTAGTTTATTTTGATATATCTAGTTATTTAGTTTTATGAAGTTTGAATTATTTAGTTGTATTTTGTGTGCCTATAGATCTCTTTATGAACAATCATTTCTTATACTATCTAAACAAATAGAGAAACAGCTTTATGATGATGGAGAAAGTCTTTCAGTGTCTGATATTTTTTCTTTATTTTCAAAATTTGTGAAATCAGCAGAAAGTCTTGAAGCATCTAAGTATAACAAAGCTAGGTTGAAAAGGAGAGTACAGCAAAAATTTCCAGATTTAATATTTTATAGCCCAGATATTAAAGCAATAAGTGAGATAGTTTATCATTCAAATATCAATATTGGGTCAGTTATCAAGTCTGCAAATAGTACAGTTAAAGAACAAAATAGCAGTATTATAGATTCAGATTTCAGTGATGAAGTAAATTATAGTGATCAAGCATCGTATTCTAGTTAAAAAAAACAGTTGTAAATTCTTTGCAAATATATTTTGCAGCACTAGAATTAAATTTGAAATGTGCAGATGAACTTGTAGCAGTATTTAATTTTTTAGCATGGACATTTGGGCTTTCAGATGAGTCAACATCCAAATGTAAAGTAAAACTAGATGTAAAAGATAGAGTAGAAGTTTTAAGCATTGTGCAGGATCTTATTTTCTTACATTTAAAAAGAAAAAACTTACCTCCGAAACATGGCTACTAGACAAATTACAGGATCAAAAAAGCTTATAAGTATTCAAAACGGTTTTGGAAACAGTGAATCGAATTCAGTTGTTAGATCACATGAAACAGGATTGGCTAAACTTAATATAAGTGATGATATTATTATTGGTTCAAATATTAACCATGGTCACTTTACCACACTTGTATGGGACAACATTGACTTTGGAGAGGAAACTTGTTCAGGTAGTGGAATGTCGCACATGGCTAATGGGATTATTATAGAAATAAAGGTGGAAAACCCTAATATTGCATCAAATCAATCTGTGATTAATATTAAAAAAAGTGAACGGTCATTGCCTAACCCTAATATAGAGATACCACAATATATTTTAGGGCAGAAAAAGTCACCAGAATTATATTTCCCAAAGAATCCAATTTCAATTAAAAATGAAAGAATCCAATTTCAATTAAAGAGAATGACCATATAATAGATCAACCTTTTATAAGACTTATAACCTTTGCTTATATCTTATGTAAGGATAATGGTTCCGATATTTTGCTTCCTGGACAGACAGGCTTCAAAACCCTTCTTCAAGCGAAGCATTTAGATGAATCTAATGTTGGTTACTTACCTATAATCAATGCACCAGTTACTGAAATTTTAACAGTAAATGAAATTCTTCAGAAAAGTATTGCAATAGCAGATAAGTTAGGATTGCATCATATTGTGGTATTTGATGAAGCATTATATGCTGAAGCTCAATAAGTAAGATGGAGAAACGTTATGTTAATGGAGCGTATTATCATCTGTATTGGTGATTTTCATGCAGCAATATCATACATTAGTGCTATAGGTAAACGATTTACAGTTTGCAGGTATTAATTTCTTATTGCTTTTATTCACGCTAATTTCATCATTTACTATTCAAATTTATTTTTTTATTGTAATGCTTTCTGTTTAGACTTTTACTATTTTGAAATTTATTTTATTTAAATTTTTAGTATGTTTAGGTAGGAGTTTTACATTTGTTTTGACAGCAAAACTAGTGGCGTCCTAAAGAGAACAGCATAGAGGAGGGTGGGGTGAAATATGTCCTTTTGCTGACTAAAGTTCTATTTTATTAAGGTCTTTAAAAAAATACAGTTCCTCGGTTTTTTATATTAGCTGACAGATCTACATTTGCCTACAGGTTTTCGTAGTCCACTACACCCCCGTTGAGACAGCCCTTAGAAAAAAAATCACTCTCTTTTTTTACAGGATATTCTTATTGAATCTGGTGTTGTACCATCTGGCTCTTTGAATGGAGTGTTATGAGGGAAGCACTATAATCGTTCAGTATATGCCTATAAAATCTTATACGAAGCCTTACAACGATTAAGACTGCATTCATTCACTAAAACATTGAATTTAAATGAACTGGATTGCCTCAATACTCATATTGCAATGCTGAGAGAGAAATTTCCCAATCAGTTTACAGATCATCTAGTAGAGGATGAATACTTCTCAATCTTTGCAAGGTATTTTTGTTTCCTTTCTTTTTTCTGAAGCACTTTTGAAACTGTGCTTTCTATTAACTGTCATTTTAAGACAGTGTGAATCCACAATTTTTTTTGCTGAAAATATTAAAAAAACCCTGCAGTTTCTAATCATTTTGCTAAATTTTCATATTTTTTTACTATTATTTTGTTATAGATGATTTTATTCTTGAATTAAATCAACAGTCACCAATGTTTGCATTCTGGTCATCTTTTATTGAAACAATAGAACTGTTGTTATTGTTCATTAGTGCTACATGCTGCGGTGATTGGAACCTTCATTTGTCAACTACCAGATCAATTTTACCTTGGTGTTTTAGCTATGATCAAGTTAACTATTCAAGGTATCTTTCAGCATATAGGTAAGAAATGACATTGCTCAACAAAACACATTGTTTGTAATAGAAAAATTAATTATAAAATTTAAATACAATTAAAATGTGGTTTCTCATAGGGGTTCAACATGAGCTATCAAACATATTTTTTTATCAAACATAATTTTTTCGATAAAACTGTAAAATAATTGTTTAAGCATTAAATCTTCTAAATTTTATCGCAAAAATTGTAGTTTTTTTTTTATATAGTTGTATAATTCTTGATACAGTAGGTGATTATAAAAATTATATGATTAGAACAGAAATATTTTTGGATCCGCTTTATTTTATTTTTTCTCAAAAAAACCTAATAGATTACCCCAATTAACAATTAAAAGTTATTTAGCCCTTATTATTATAAGATGTGAAACGAATGCTAATAATAAAATTCAAGATTCGAAAAATAAAAAAAATACTTTGATCTACTGTTCTTAATGTTAAAAATAGCATTGAAAAAAAAATTTAATTAATAATTTAGTATCATTATTTTGCCCTAAACCCTAAATTTATATCTGTTACCGTTTTGGAGTTTTTAAAGTTAAAAGTATTCTTAAAATCACGGTATGGGAAAATATGACCCTAATCATATTTTCTGTATTCACCAACGTTACAAAAGTAAATAGTAATAAATTAAGATAAGTAGTTGTCAATTGAATCAATTCTTTAGGTACAGAAAAGACCTTGATCAGCCTAGAATACTAAAAGATGAGGATAATGTCCAAAATGTGATGAGTACCATTGATGCAATGATAAATCCATTTACTATTGAAAGCAAAGAACTACTCAATATCTCAACAGGTTCTATTGCTCCCACTGATATTGAATCTGATCTTCGAAATGCCCATGATATTGTTGATAAACAGTTTACTTCATTCGTAAAGAGAAACTGTTGTGTGAAGATCTTGATATATTTTTAACAATAAAGCAAAATATTTTGAAAACATTTGCTAGCTTAAAGCAGGTAACAAAATCTAAGTCTTTAAATGGTAAACTAGTTACATTAAAAAATGACAGAGACCTATTTGCTAGGCTAGTGCTAATTGGTAAAGATAGAGAAGTCGATGTAAAGGCAATTTTAGTATATTCATTGAGAATGAATCCAATGCCTTTATCGACAATCACAGGGTCACTTGTAAAAACAGACAACACGCTACTCATTAATGCTATCGCAATTTTACAAAGCTTAAAAGCAGTACCTGACACATTCAAGGAGCTAGCAAATGAAGTACTTAAACAAGTAATACAATTAGCTGCTTATAATAAACCATCTCGTGTTGATTTTGTATCTGATTGCTACCCATTAATTAGCACAAAGAATGCTGAAAGAGAAAAACGTACACAATCCGATGTACAAGCATTTACCATCTATAGTACTACTCAACAGGTACCAAAGCAGTGGAAAAAAATTATGTCTCTTGGACGAAATAGAGGAACTAATAAATTTTCTATACATGCTATGGTGTGATTGTGATCAACAAATTCTTGGCAACATAACTCTTTACATAACACACACAAACTTGTGTAACAAAATTCAGTCAATTAACAACCTTATTGTTGTAAGCGAAGTCCATGAGCTTGCCAGTGACCATGAAGAAGCTGATACTAGGTTGATTTTACATGCATCAGATGCGCCACTGCACTATCAAAATGTTGTAATTAGAAGTCCTGATACCAATGTATTTGTTTGCTCTGTCAACTTGCCTTCCATCAACTATATATTTCAATTCTGGTGTTGGTAACAAACGCCGTATCACTAATAAATGTCTGTGATTTATATGGGGCTGAAGAAGAAGAATCAGTTAATGTAGCTTGTTACACATTATTTAAATCTGGTAAATTTAGCGAGAAAACGTTGCCACCGAATAAAGATTCACTTGTGCAACACATAAAAAAGCTAATTATGAAGCTTTTATAAGAAAAAGATCACATATAGCATTGATTAATCCACCAAGTCCTTTTGGAAATGGTTTGTTTAATGATCAAAATTCCATTGCCATATCTTGGATGGAATTGCCTGCTGCACCAGATTCGGTCCTTGATTTTGTTCATTGTTATTGCTGTAGTGATTGTTCCACAAAAAGATGTTCATGCAATAAAGCTGGTGTAATTTGCACAGATCTTTGCAAATGCAATGTCTGAAACAATAACCATCCCAAGGAGGAGGATAAAGAGCCAGACAAATTATCTGAGTCTGAGTCCGATAGTGATAGTAATATGGAATAAATGTTTACTTTTTTTTTCTATAACATTATTGTTTTTTTTATATTTTCGGACATTGAACTGTGAGATAAGCATTAACAGTAGTAATAAAAATAAAATTTTGGTTAATAATAAAATTTACATTTTAAATACAATACTTTTTTGAAGTGGAGCATAAATATGGTAACTGATAATTATCCGAAGAAAACAGTCCACAAAATTACAAAGGTGTAGTCAGTCAGGTTACCCATATCATAAATTGTCCAAAATTTTATATAATATTGGAAATTTATTGAGGAATACACTAACAAAATTTGAAATCACAAATATTATTTATTTGGGGGTAATAAAACAAAAAGCAAACTTAAGTTTTTTTTAGTTAGTAGAAACAGTCTTTGTTAAAATGACAGGATGGTTTTTATATACAGCAAATATTTGACCTCGGCTATCTGGTTATTGGGACTCTAAAAATCTGGGATCTTTTGGGTATTATATCAAATCATTTAGATCTTCAAAATAACGCTTTCGAAAATTAGTTACTAAATGTGTTTAATGAAAGTCTTTTTTCTAGAAGACATTTTTGCTAACAGATGCCGGCCTATTAGTTAACTAGACAAATACTTAATCACTATTAAAAATTTCATACTATTTTAAAGAGGTTTCTGGTTACACGAAGTTTTTTTGATTCAAGTACATTAAGTTCTGATTACATTTACATGTATTCAGAACTTAAGAGTTAGAAGTATTCTTAAATAATCTGCATAAATAACTGAAAATCTTGGGGGTGTAAAAACAACAGAGATTATTATTAAATGCCAAAATTTAAAATATAAAAAGAACTATTGTTTTTTAAGTTGAAATAATGCTAACCACATATACTTTTTTAACTCTATATGTGCTGACCGAGTCTAGAAATCATAAGTTTAACAATACTTTTTATAACAATAATTTACTCAAATACCCTCTTATACTTTAGTATAAAGGATATTTGAGTATATATTAGTATAGACATGTGAAAACAAGTTCAGTTTATATATTAAACAAATTGTTTCAAATGCGGGGACAATTTTCAGAACTTAACCATTAAATAGCAAGAAATTTTTTGATGAAATAAGAAATCTCTCCATAAACTTAATGAGAGCAAAATTTATAGAATATTTTTTCCTAGACTCCTTTTAACCATATTTCATATAATGAAAAAAGAAAAATTTTTTGCATGTTTAACTTTAAAAAATTTACTTTTGTCAACATCATAAATAACAAACTACCAATTAACCTTGTATAGGCAATGACATAAAGTGCAATGGTAAGCATATCATCGAAAGAAGGATCTGAATGCAAGACTGACGCAGCTCAACAATAGAGAAATCATATCTAAAATTAAAAAAGATTTTTAAAAATTGCTTAATTTTTGAATCAATCAACCATACTTTTACTTTACACTCCTTCACAGCAAAAAATTTTGATACAAAAAATATTGATACAAAAAATATTGATACAAAAAATATTGATACAAGGCTATATTCAAGCATAATGCTGAGTGTTATTCAAAAAATTAAACTTTTTTTTTGAAGATCAACATTAATTATGATAACAAAAAATTGAAAACTAAAAGTTAAAGATTTTTTATTCATTTATCAGTTTTTTCATCTATTATTTTAACATCATATCATATACTAGATTATAAGAGATTTTTTGATTTAGTTATTCAACTGAAAATAATGGTTGAGATTTCAAATCCTTATTGACTTGATAATTTCTAACTGCATGGGAAAACAAATTGAGCACAAGACTACAAGGGGTAGTCTTTTATACAATTTGCTTTCCCATGCAGTTAGGTACAGACCTAACTGCAAGAGGTACAGACTCTGCCTCAAATGGAGGCAGAGTCTGTACCTCTTGCTTAAAAAGGGAGTGCTTGAACATTAAAACAATTAATTTTTATAGATTTTAGAATTTAAAGCAGAAACATGGGAAAAAGACAAGTAAATGGGACAGAAAATTAAAAATTTAATAAAAAAAACTATTATGATGTACATACATCAACAGACAAATAGATAGAACATGCAAGAAGTACTGTTACACCGATTGAGGTGTAACAGTACTTCTTGCATGTGTAAACAGGTAGAACATATGAGGAGTGCTGCTACATCGACAGAGGGTTTTGGTTTAGGCACGCAATCTATCAATTAAAAAAGTATTTACAAATTTAAGTTTTTAAACTTTTCCTGGTCTTCTAAATTAATTTCTTTTAAAAAAAAACATAATAGTTATATTTATGGGAAAGATTAAAGACGACCATGCAAGAGCGTGTGTATATATATCAATATCATAAATGATATCTAAAGACACAAACTCTTAATATAATTTGCGTGCATTTATTCTTAATATATATATATACATATATATATATATATATATATATATATATATATATATATATATATATATATATATATATATATATATATATATACTATATATATATATATATATATATATATATATATATATATATATATATATATATATATATATATATATATATATATATATATATATATATATATATATATATATATATACTTTCAAAAAAGTATTTAAAATACAAATACTGGATCGAAAAAGTAATTAAAATACAAAATACACGCAAGGTATTTAAACTATAAAATAAAAAATACTCAATATAAAAGTATTTAAAATACAAAATATTCATGGAAAGCAAAATATAAAAAAAGTGCAATTAAAAGTGCTTTAAAGCAGCTAAAGTTTATAATGACAATATAATCTAATTTTAATGTTTGTTGGCTTTCAGTAACAACAATTGTTCAAAATGTTTATCTGATAACCAATTGCAGAATGGCACAGCAGTTAAGCTTTTTTAACACAGTTTCTTTTCCTCTGGAACCCATTGCAGTTTCAAATGAGGATGAGATGCAGCTGCAATTGCATAGATTTTGGATGAACTATTGTATTCAAACAAATGCGGAAACTGCTGATCAATATTTGAAATCAATCCCTCAATTAAACTTCCGCTGTGGATAACTTTTGGAACAAGCAACACAAGTTTCTTTCGAACTTACTGAACCATTAGCATGAGGAATCCCAGGATAGTAAACAACCCGGGTTGATATTTGACCGGGGCCAGATTTGATAATATGTAGCCGGGGCCAGGTTTGATAAAATATAGCCATATAAATACTAAAGTTTATATAAATATGAAAGGATATTGTATGCCAGCATCTAAATAAACAGCAAACATTTATGTTTATATCCATAATATGTATGCATAAAGTGCATCTCAGAAGCTTTTATTCCTTCTGGACTAAAAGTTTGGAAGCTTTTTTTCCTACTCTTCAAGTCAAACCTCATTCTACTCATTCAATACAACATATTATTTTCACCATCTTGAGCAACTGTTTTATTAATCATTTATTTCATCTTTTTTACAAGAACATCTCTCTTAAGAACAAATGTCCTTTTATTATTCCAAGAAGCCAATGTAAAAAAGTCCTGACTGATGTTAAGATCTGTTATTCTCAGTTTACTAAATCTTGTATCTTATACCAGATGTTAGGTTCTAGACATTTTTGGTTAGTCTTCAATGTCATAACTAAAGTAGTCTAACATTTAATCTTATTAATTATATAACATTTAATAATATTTAATTTTTAAAAAGTACTAAATAAGTGGTTCCAATTTTTCAAAACTCTAGAAGACACTTTGACCTCTACAACTATCCTACGATTAGTCTTCACTCTGTTATTAGTTTCTTTATATAAAGGTTTTGAGATTATTAAATTATTTCTTACTAACTGCAGTAATAAAGTTATTCTTGAAGGCCTACACTCTTCTTTATTTCAAGTAATTTTAAGGGGATCACAAGGTATCTTGTTGTACCCTTAAATCTTTGCTCCTGTATTGTTTCTTATCTACAATATCAATCATCAAGAAAATTTAATATCTAAAGTGACTCTATTTGTTGACGACTCAACCTTATACTCTTGTGTTGACAAAAAATTTTCACTTTTTGATTGCTAAGAAAAAGCAGCTGATTTTTAATCTGATCTCTTTTCTGTAACAGCCTAAGGTTTGCTGTGGCTTATGGATTTAAATTCCAATCTGCAACTTTTGTTAGACAAGAAAACTTATTTATTTACTGTAAAAAAATATTGCAAGAATGTTAGCATTCCTATACTGATGAATAACAAGCCTCTTACTCTCAGACAAAGTCTAAAAGCACATTGTAAATGTAATGCGGTCATGGTGTAGTGGTAGAACGCTCGCGTCATAAGCAAGAGGTACGATCCCCACCATGTCCCTGGTAGTACTGCACTTAACTTTTTTCTCTAAGTATAGAAAGTATAGAAATTACAGATCCAGAGAGCTAGTATTATTAAATAAATACATCAAAACAATGAAAACAAAAAATTTGATCAACAACTTACTCTTCAATACTATATAAGATACTATACTTATAAAAATTTGCATTTTTTTTGGTTTTTGTTTTACTATAAATATTTAAAAATAATCACGATCAGGTGCAAAAAATATACAGAAGTTGGGAAGTATAAAGAGCAACTTTGTTGACATAGTGACATGAGTGCGCTGTTGTAAATAACTACTTCAAAACATTTGTTAATAAAAAAACTTATAACAAATAGAAAAATTTTTAAGAGCACAGTCTTCACCAATTTATGAATCTTATGATTGCTCTCGCAAACATTATCTCAAGATGAGATAATCACAAGATCTGTATGTATGTATGTATGTATGCATGTATGTATGTATGTATGTATGTATGTATGTATGTATGTATGTATGTATGTATGGATACATGTATGTATGTATGTATGTCAGGGATGCGGAGTCCCAAAAGGACTCCGGATTTGAAAGTCACAAAAAGATTACTTCATACTAGTTTTTGGTATCCAGGAGCTCTAAAAATATAAATAAGTTTATGAACTACTGATAGGAAAAAAATTAAGACTTTTAAGTTAGAGGAACGATCATTTTTTGAACCCGGAGTCCGTAAGTATGATGGCGGCAAGGACTCCAGGCTTAAAAACAATAAGTTTCAAGTCATTAAATCTCATGAATTTTTTTCTTACAGCAGATCAAAAGTCAACAAACATGTTTAGAGCTTCTGGACACTACAGACTTGGAAAAAGTAGAGATATAAAGCTGGAGCCCTTTTGGGACTCCGCATCCCTGATGTATGTATGTATGTATGTATGTATGCATGTATGTATGTATGTATGTATGTATGTATGTATGTATGTATGTATGTATGTATGTATGTATGTATGTATGTATGTATGTATGTATGTATGTATGTATGTATGTATGTATATATAATAATAATAATAATAATAGTAACAATAAAAATGATAATAATAATAGCAATTTCCTCAACACACCCTAGGGCTAGCTCTGAATCAGGTACAGGGAGAACAATTTCTAAGGCCTGCAATACATGAGGTACCAACACTTGAACTCCTTGCAAGTCTAACTTGAATAAATCTTTTGCTGAAAGTAAAATGCTTCCTAATACCATCCCAGCACGAGTCTAAATTAAAAAATAATTGAAAAAGAAAACTTTAGCCACATGTTTTAAACATGATTCAGTTATGTATTTTAGTATTAATTTCAACCATTTTTGTACCTGTAATTAAATTAAATAAAAGGTTTTACTTTTGCTCGTTAACTTTAAATCTTAAACTATATGTTGGAAAATAAGTATTAATGAAACCAGGCAAGTTTACAGAGAAAAGAGAAGGGAGCTTATGTATGACATTAAATTTAAAAAAAAACTAAATATTTATTGATATAAAGTAAGATCATTTTACCATCTATATTGGATAATTTTATATGTATATAATTTTGCTGCCCCTTTACCATTTGAGTTCAATTTTAGAAAATTAAAAGATTAACTTAATTTTTTTTAAATTTAACTAGTTGCTTATTTTATTATTCCTTGTTTAGTATTTTTAAAAACAATACACATGATATTCTCTGGACCCTTTACATTAAAGCCTCTCTCTGTCCCAGTCTCTCTTAGTTAATTTCTGATTATATTTAATGAAAGAACAAAAAAATATATTTTATTTACACATTTGAAAGATAAAAACTGATTTTGTTTTCTATTGCACAGTGATTTTTAATAAATACATTAAAAAGTTAAAGAGATAAATTAGAAATAGAAAAACAGATAAATTAGAAAGGATTAAATTAATTTAATAACTTTCCCAAACACTTCATATAAAGCACATTTTTGGAGAAGAACACCAGCATACAAGACTTTATCAAAAGCCTTTGATATGTCAACCAATTACCTCACTGCTTCTATCTAATCCCCGTATTAAAACTTTTGTTACAACAGAGTCAGCAGCAGAACAAGAGAAACAAAATCTTGATTATCAGAGAGTTGTTATACTCAAGATGAGATATTAGAAAATATGTTGGTAAAAAGTCTGGACAATAGTTGGAGGTCAGAGCAATCTCTAGAGGTTTTAAAAATCAGAACCAATCAGATGTCATTTTGAGAAAAACAAAATTCAGTTAAGCAGTTTTTTGTTTAAACTTGTTAAACTGGATAGTAATAAGGAGTGATCAAAAGAACACTTTTGTTTCACTTTTTGTAAAAAAGTTTAAAATAACTTTAGCAGTGGAAGCAGGAATGATTTGGATGTCTAAAGGTGAATTAAGCTGTTTCTCTGCAATGACAGGAAGAGCGTGATCATTAGGTTCAAGAAATGAAATTTTTTTTGCCAATGCTTCTGCTTTATCACTGGTAATAAGATCAAACTCATGTATGAGAATGGAATGTCAGATTTTTTTAATGACACTGTTAAAGATTTTACAAGTCTTTAGAACCTAATTTCTGACATAATAGAATTCGATTTTGTAATCAATGATAAATTTTTTAATCAGAGATGAATAGACTTTATTGTGCATCCATTTCTTGCAATAATAAAAGACACTTGTTCTTTCAAGAACTTGCAAAAAAATTGAAAGAAACAATTAGAAATAGCAGCTGAACAAGCGAGAAAGCGAATAGAAAGGAATAGAATGTAGTAGCTTAATTCAAAATCGACAAGAAAAATTTAAAGTCGCCATGCTTGCCTGGTTCCAGAAGATCAAAAAAGAATATTTAATTTTTACAAAGAGAGACGAATGGCATCAGCCCAAAGACGGTCACAAAAGAAATCACAAAAAGAATCCCAGTCAGCTTTAAGGTAGTACTATGAGGTTAGATTTGATGTAGAAAAAGACAAGATGAAAGTTTTATTGAGATCATAGCATGATCCAAACCACCAAAAACAGAACAAGGAAAAACTAAGCACAATTTAGTAACAGAGACAAGACAAACTGTACAAGATCAAATCTTTTGTGATATTGCCTTATTTGTGAAGTCTTCTATAGTTCTACAACTATGGAGTTTGAAGTATCGAATGACAGCAAAGTAGAAAAACCAAGCACTCAGCCATTTTTTGCAATGATGTTAATCACAGTTTAAGTTGAAAAAAAAAAAAAGAAATTTGTCTATGCAACATTATGCAAATATAGAACAAGTTTGAGGGCATATTTCTGTTTTAAAACTTTACTTGAGTAAGTAATTTTTTCAACTAAATAAAAATATATTTGTACATTAAATAAAAAATACATTTATATTTAAATCGAAAAACTTAAAAATTAGTAAGACCAATATTTGAGGGGCTTTTTTTCAAAAGTTTTTTAATAAGTCTAAATATAATGTAAGCTGGTTTATTTTTATCTATTTCTTTTTCAAATTTTAATAGTATTGAACCATGGCCTACTATATTTACGGTTGTATACCTTACATTTTTGATGGGGAAATTAAGAGGCCTGTTTCGAAAGTTTTAAACAAAAAATACGCTAAAATATTATTTTTTTAAATGTTCTTCTTTCTGAATTTACTAACTTTTAAAGAATTTATATTAAAAATGGTCAACAAATGTGCTGCTATGGGTCAACAAATGTGCTGCAAAAAAATGTACATCAGGATACTTAAACAACAAACACAAACAAATTGCATTTTTTCATTTTCCAACAGACCAAAACTTAAATTAACTTTGGGTACATTTTGTCAACGTTCAGATTGGACTCAAAAAAAACATGTTTTATGTGAACTTCATTTTGAAGATAAATATATAATTAGAGGTGATAAATGCATCCTGAATTGGCTTTTAAAACCTAATCCTTTTAAGTATTCTTGTGAACTTTTGAAAAAAAATCATCTTTACCAGTTTTAAAAACTTCTCGAAATCCTCCTAAATTGAGAATATTCCAAAAAGATCAGTTTGAAATATTTAAGAAAAATGATACAACTACAAATGTACAAAATTTGAATGAAACAGTAGCACCACCAGGGTTTCAATTTAAACGATTTGAAGAAGGTGTTGTATTTTATAATATAGTATTTGATGAACAGAATCAATAACAGTTGACGTAAACCTAAATGTACGTTTGCAATACCAAGGAACACCACTTCCATTACCAAATTGGTTTGTTAAAGGACTTAATGCAAAACTTAATAAAGTATTACATAATAAAGTACTTAATTAGTATGCTAGAAAATTTTCCTTCTTATATGAGAAACTACCCATTAGAAAATCATGACACTATTTTAGATGAAATTAAAGATAGAGAGCTTTATCTGCCACATAGCAGGCCACCATATACAGCAGAGATGATTCGATATGCATTATTTTTACATGGTATACATCTTTACAGGCATACAAACTACTAATTAAAAAGTTCCCTTTAACATCAATATCTTTATTAAATAAAGTTCAACAAGGAGGTATCGATTCTATAAAGGCTTTAAAACTTCTACGTGAAAAAGGAAAAATTTCTCCTGATTGTATTATGATAATAGATGAAATGTATTTACAAAAAGCAGCACAATATCAAGGAGGAGAGTATATTGGTGCTGACGAAGAAGGTAACTTGTACAAAGGAATTGTCGCATTCATGATAATAGGACTAAAAAAATCTATTCCTTTTATTGTTAAAGCAATTCCAAAAGTTACATTCTCTGGAAATAGGAAAAAATAGCTGACAACCTTAAAAATCTAATAGGTGCTGGGTTCATTGTGCGTGGTATAGTTACCGATAATCATTCCACTAACGTTAATGCATTCTCATCATTAGTTACAATGTTCAAGTCTGAATCAAAATATCTTATTATTCACCCACAGAATCATGAAAAGAAGACATATTTGTTTTATGATAGTGTGCATTTAGTCAAAACCCTTAGAAATAATTTATTATATGGTAAAAAAATTGTTTTTCCAGACTTTAAATACCATAATGCATATATCAATATTGATTGTCTATCAGGATATATTAGTTGGGATGACTTATTTAAGATTTACCATAATGATAAAGATCTGAAAGGTAAACTTAAAAAAGCTTTAAAGCTTACATATGAGGCATTACATACTGGAAATAATAAACGAAGTGTGCCACTTGCATTAGCAATTATACATGAAACTACAATTTCAGCTTCAAAAAGCTATTATCCAAATAGAAAAGATGTTTCAAATTTTTTAACTATTTTTAACACTTGGTGGACAATTGCTAATTCTAAACAAAGGTTTTCACCAAATATTATTGGCAATGCTATTGTATTAGGAGACAATAAAATGATATTTTACCAAGCTCTGACTAATTGGATCAATCAGTGGTTTCTTTCACTTGCATTCACCCTCACAACTCAAACTGCATTAGCATTTGAAAATACCTTACGTACTCAAGCACTGCTTGTTGAGGAGCTCCTGAATGATGAATATGATTACGTGATGACTGCTTTTTTACAAAGTGATCCAATTGAGAGATGTTTCACAATAAAGGCAAATGAGTGGGAGAAGACTTCTTATAAGTTTATGAGAAGTTTTACATTCAGAAAAAAATTTGCAACCCTTGGAATTAAGAAAAATGAGGTCGGCAATTTATTGGTGACCTCAAACTGTTAGAGGTAGGCATTAGGTCAGCACAAAAAATTTGACACAAAGGGGTTACCATAAAACATAGAAATGAGGTCGGCAATTTTTTGCCCACCTCAAACACTCTAAGGTCGGCAGTTAGGTTGGCATTGCCGAATGCTAACTCTAATTCAGAGGGATGATTTTGACATTTTCTTGATTATAACTTGATTATAATAGTTACTTCTTGACTATTATAATCAAGTTCCCTTGATTATAATAGTCAAGAAGTGGCAATAACTATAGCAGGCTATGTTGCAAAAAAATTTCCAAAAAGGTCTAAATCTGAAAACTGCAAAGCATGTTTAAAAGCTGGAGACATTGATCTTGAAAATAATTCTTATCTTTCTCTTATTTCTCGTGGTGGACTATTTGTTCCATCCAAACAGCTTGTAGAATTTGTTTGTAGTATATTTGCTATTTTAGATTTAATTGAGAATGAAATTTCATCATCATCAATTCCAGTCATTAAATTATCAACATATTACATAAATACGCACCAAAAAGCAAAATTGTTTGTGAAAATCATGAAAGTTGGGGAATCATGTTTTCAACAAAAATTTTTGATAATGTATTTTTTAATAACAAACAAAAACTATTGAAGGATTTGGTTTCCAATAATAACTTAAAAAAATTTAAAAAGAGGAAAAAAAAAAAAGTGAAATCGAAATTGCTAATCTGTCAGTTGCATAGCATTTGTTTATATAATTTAATAAAATTTACCTATTGTTTGATTTCTTTGAACTACTTCTTGACATTTTTTTCAAAGCGTTTAAATATACATGAATACTGATATATATTATAGATAAATATAATATACATAGATATAAATGTATATTGATATGAATAATTTCTGTGACAATTCTCCAACAAATATTACACAAATGTCTTTAAATCTTATTTTATTTTAAAAAGTATATAAACAAATGTCACTTTTACATTTAAGTTAAAAATTAAGATTTGAGTTGCTTTTTAAAAATATAATATTCTGCGCAGACATTTTTTTAGTAAAAATCAGCCTCTTAATTTTCCCCTCAAAAATGTAAGATATACAGCAGTGAATATAGTACGCCATGATTGAACATTTTTTGAAAAAAAAAATGCAACAGAACATTTTAATTTTGGGGATATTGTTGAAAATATTAAACTGCTAACAAATTTTCAGACACCACTAAATGTTTTTGACATTAAAATTATTTGAGGAACATTTTTCTAACACTAGTAATCCCATGCCTATGTAAGTACTATATTCATTAAGAGATATTTAAAAATAAAAATCTACTTATTTATAATATATACGTGTTTAATATTTAATCATTAAAAAACACCTAAAAATATTTGGAATGATTTGCTATTAGAAATATTGAAATTTAAAAAAACACATTAAATCATTGCCTTAATTTCCAAAAAAAATTTAATTATTTTGAATTTAATTTCTTATACCTCTCCATAACAAAGACCAACAGCCAGACATAAATAGAATCTAGATAAGTAAACAGGAAGTATAGCTTGACCCACTGCTTTTTGACGACAAAATATATGACAAAGAGTGCAGAATGTTTGAGCTCTGCCAGGCTCAAAGTCATTTTTTTTTACAGGCAAGAAACTAAAAAATAAATAGAATAACTAAAATAACATTTTATTTTAAGTAAAATTTTAAGCCAAAATAATCACCTTTATTATACAGAATACATTGTGAAATTGTAGCACTGTTATCAAATTGGTTTTTCAGATATGGTTACTTTTTTTGTTTAGTTAATTTTTTTGTTCAGCAGCCATCTTGCTTTTAATGTCTTTGTTTTACAAATTAATGTACAACCATATATATGATCATACTAAACATTTATTCCAGTAGATAATTTTTCATAAAAACAATGAGAATATCAAAATAGTGATTGCTACTAATAGTCTGATAAAATTTAATAGACCATGAAAAAAGGCCTTGAAAGCAAGTACTATATTTTTGATAATTTTTTTTCTTTTAATAAATACTTTAAAGAGTTTTTTAGTTTAAAATTTAGGGGTGGATTTTTTGAGGATTGTATATTAAACCATGAACAAAAATGAATTGTGAGTAAAATATTGTGGGTATGTCTTCATTATTTATTTTTGAAATTGATTGATATTAAAAACATTTATACTAAAGAAAAACTAAAAAAATTCATTTCACCTATTCAATAAAGAGACCTTTATTCAATGTCTGCTTCCTTTTAGATACAACTAACATATTTAGTTGTGTGGTCTTTTATTAATTTTTCACACCAAACTGCGTCTTAATTGTGTGCAATTAAAACAACATCGCATGGTTGATTTATTTAAAGAGCTTTTGCGTTTTCTGTGTCAAACTAAAACCACTTCTAAATATGATGCAAATGAAAAAATATAAAATGTGTTTAAAATACAACAGTTAAATCTTGTTTTACTGTTGGTGCAAATGTTAGAGATATTGTAAAAAAAAAAACAGAAATTAAAACTAAAGAATTAGCATTAGTTAGGTATTTAGTCAACTGTTGTTTTTTCTCCCTAGTAGGGTCTCCAATTATCTGACATTAATGACTATCCGGATATCGAATACTGAAAATTCAAACTATTTGGATATATAAGAATATCCGCATAACAAAAAAGAAAATAAAGAGGATAGATTGAACTTAATACTCTCATGGTGTTTTTAACACAATTAAACTTAAGTATTTTAGTTATATACATTGAAAATTTAAAAAAATAATAAAACAACTCTAATAACAAAATTTATTTAATCTTTAAAAATGTATTTCAAAAAATTGGATTAAAACTTTCTTGGGACTAATTGGATTAAAAAACTAATTGGATTAAAACTTTCAAAACTTAAGTGAGTTCTAATTTTTGTCCACGTTAAATCTGCAATTAAAAAAACACGCTCTGTTGCAGTAGATGTCTTTTTATTAGATGTTGGTTTTTTTGTTTTTGTGCATTAAACAATAATTTAAGTTATTTGTTCTTGTTTTAGTAGTTGTTAAAAACATAAAACCATTTTTCAACAATGTAGTAATTATGTTGCTCTGCTTTTCTGCATGGATAGAGGAAACCGCTGCTTTCAGCTTTTGCTCTAGAATATTATTAGCATTTTGACTTTTAAGCATACTTTCACTTGCAATTTCTTTTACAACTTCCTTGCCTCATTGTGCCTAGTAATGTTACTGTCACTACTAGATGTATGAATCCTTTTGAATATTTCTACTATTAATGCAATGGCGGCAGATTTTAAAGTATATTCAAATATTCAATTTTTTATTTATAATAAGTATATTCAATTTTTTATTTATAGGATCCTTTATTTAAAGGAATGGTTTGAGCATGGTTATCAATAAATTCCACCAAGTTTTGACATCTAACATCATCTCCAATGTCATGCCTCCTTGTTCATTAACATATCCTTGTAAAAGGTTGTTTTTGACTGAAGACAATTTTATCATTTCTATAATTCTTCTGAGATTTTTTATAACTTCTTGAAAACCTTCAGTGAGATCTATGATTTCAACGTCTTCCTCTAGCTCGCAGATTATGTTAGCATCTTCAAAACTATTTGTATTCAACTCATCATCAATGCTTTTGACAGATTTGCTTTCACTAACTTCGCTAACATCTACATAATCTGTTACTTCTTTATTTTCTTTACAAAATTTTGATTTTTGTTTTTTAAACAACACATTAGTTATTGCTAAATGCAAACCGTGGTTATAACAAAGTGGAGATATGATGTCTAATAGCCTTCCATACTTGACCATACTGGTGGCTCTATCATGTGTTGCTGATATTATATCTGATTTAATGTTGATTTCAAACTCTTTGAACTTATTTTCAACATATAGTTTTGTTTATTCAGCATTATATGTACTATTTATTTGAACTAAACCCAATACATACACTTCAAATTTTTTTATTAAATTATCAACAAGGACATTAAGATATCTATTCATAGAGTATCAGTTCAATCGTCTACTGTTAGTGAGAATTTAATGTTTTTTTTCCTTTAGATCCTTGATAATATTAACTGTTTCTTTTTTTTTTATTTCATAAAATTTTAAATTGCACTTTGTTACAGTAGTACGATTTTTAGGCATGTCAAAGTCTTTACTTCTAATGTACCCATTAATGGCTTGTGATTTCACTATAGAATTCATTGAAAAACCATCCCCTGCTACACATCACAATAAAATTTTCTTCAATGTTTTAGTTTTAATAAATTTTTTATACTATTGTCAGCATAAGTACTTTTAAACTTTTTCGATGTCAATGGTTCACTTTGTTCACAACTTTATCTTATTATAAATTTTTAGTTGCAGCATATAGGCTAGAGGAATTTATGAAAATCTTATGAATTTTTAAATGATTAAGAAGTGATGTTGTAGACACTTTTACATCCTAGTTGTTTACTGCAATGCTTACAGAAAGCAATTTCCCTATTTTTATATTTCTATTATTTCCATTATTTCTGTTATATTTCTATTATTTCTCTTAAAACAGTTGCAAATCGTTTTGACATTACTACCATTTTTAAAGTTTAAGAAATCTAAAAATTAATTATAAATTTAAAATATAAGTAATATATCTAGAGTGAAATATTAATCTTGAACTTTTAAATAAGTCACTTATTAAACTAAATACTTATATAAATATGTTTATAACTTGTTGTATGACCAATTCAAAACAAACTGGAAACTGTTATTACATAATAATATAGCTCAAAATAATAATAAAAAAGAAAAATAATATTAATCATATAGCAAGCAAAAATAAACTAAAAGTAAATTAATAAAAGCTGTTCAAGAAATGTTAACATTACAAAAATCACTAAAAAAAAAATTACAAAAAAACCATTATATTTAAAATTAAATTAAAAAAAAAATAAATTAGAAAATAGAATATTAAAAACATTCAATTTATAATCAAAATGCCAAAGTTTAAAGAATATATACATATAAAAATAATAATTGTCTACTTAACATTACATTAATCTAATATTGAGCAGAAAGAAATCATTGCGCTTAAACAACTGAGCTACAAAGTGTAAAAACAAACAATTGTTACAAAGAGCAGATAAAAATAAATATTTAACAAAATAAAAATAAGTTTTTAGTCTGGGTAAATGTACTAAACTTATTTGAAAGATTGTTATTTTAAATTAAACTTTCCATCTTTTTAACTCTATGTTTAAGTTTCTCGCTATTTGAAAACAATTTTTTTATTTATCAAAATATACCCAGATTGGCGGATATTCAATGAAAATTATCCCGATTTTCTAATAGTCAAAATAAGACGGATTATCCAGATCAGATATTCGGATATCCGGATTGGAAACCCTACTCCCTAGCTAGATATTAAATTAAAAAACAAGTTGTTCAATTAGAACAAAAAATATATAAAAAATAGTAAAATAAATCTAAAATGGAAAAGAGCTTGTTTACAGTTGGTACTTGATTACCATTATCATTAATACCATTATCATAAAATGGTACACAATAAATCACCTGGGTTGAGAAATATCTCAAGGTTTTCAGAGAGAAATTTATAATTATGGAGAACTAGGTTTTCTAGGATGAACTAGGTTATATTAAAACCTTAAAATCTTTAAACTTGAGCAACTTAACAGATTGCTAATTTTTTTAAAAATTGCATTAACTTATTTGAAACAAATGAAACCAATATAAAAGGTAAAATCATTAGTGTTATTTGTGTAACTACTTTTCATCACTAATTTAAAAAATAAATTTTATTTTAATTAGATTTTAATTTTTTTTACTCCTAATTATAAGTGGTAATTAAAAATTTAGGAAATCAAAAATTATTAAATCCTAAAATAATTTTACTCCTTATAATTATAAGTGGTTTGTAAGAAATTCAATTGATAAAAATACAATTGATATTAATAATTGATAGTAACAACACTTAGTATTGAAAATCAATTAATATAATGACTGTCAAACAAAAAAATTTCCTTAAAACATCTGATTTTAAAGTAGCCATATCTCAAAAATCAATTTGATAACATTGGTGAAATATTACAAATCCATGTTGTAAATGACCATTTTGACAAAGTATGAAAAAAATCTGAAATGGCAGAATACATACCAGGATAATTTGCCTCACTTTTAATAAAATAGCCGATTCACTAAAACTATTATGAAATGTAAACTAAAAATGTTTTTAAAAAATTTTTGCTTTGTGAAAAAATAAAATTGAAAAAATAAAATTATCACTGCTTCTTAAGTATATCTAGACAAAGTACCCCTAAAGTACCCTCTTCAAAGTACGAGTACCTCTTAAAGTATGAGTACCTCTTCAAAGTAAAAGTACCTCTTCAAAGTATGAGTACCTCTTCAAAGTATAACTACCTCTTCAAAGTACAGGTACCTTTTCAAAATCTACACCTAATACATCTTGAGGATCTACACCTAGTTCTTTTGAAAACCTATCCATAGTACCTCTTGAGAATCTACACCTAGTACTCATTAATTTCTGCCATTAGCGCCTTGTAAAGACCTTGTTTTAATACCCTTTGATTTCTGCCATTAGCACTTTGTAAAGACCTAGTTCTAGTACCCAATAAGACATAAAAAGATTGAGATAAAAGATTTGAACATATAGAAAAAGAAAAAAACTAAAAACTAACAGATTTAAGAATGGTAACGCCTCTTTTTGAAAAAAAATTTAAATATCAAAATACTATTTCTTTTCGAAATAAAAATTTAAATAAATATTCAAATTAGATAAATATCAGAATAATACTTCAGGATTCATACTTTCTATGTTGCTCCTTGTCATCTTTGCTCATTTCAAGACAACTCAAAGGCAATCCGAGACTTATCTTTCCAACTGTATGCAGCACTTTTTCTAAATCGATTCCAGTCAAGCATGTTTCAAACAACCATGCACTAAATATATGTAAAACTGAATTCGTATCAACCACACACTCCACATTCCTTTTATTTTGCTTTGACTGTATATTAATATCATCACGCACAAGCTTAGCTAAGTTAGACTTTTCAAAGTATCTAGGTAAACCTAAAAAGTATTATTTAAGTATAAATAATTTGCATTAATTAATTAATTAGCATTATTTAAATAATTAAAAAAAGTAAGTAAAATCAAATAACTGTTATATTAAATCAAAACTCTCAGAGGATGTATGTACATTAAGCAGGGGCTATTCTAGACCGTTTTTGATAGCATCAACTGTATTTGGGTGCCGCCCAAATTAAAAATTCATTTTGCAATTTATGCTTGATGGAAAAATATCATATAATTTCATCCCCATTGCCTTTACTAAATAAGCGAAACGAACTTGCGTCAAAGTGTCGCCATGAAAACAAATATATGATGAATAACTTTAATGTCATCAAAGAAGACACTCCACTGTATTTTTAATTTTTTTTTTTGTCGTTACTTTTTTCGAGATTTGTAATATCTGATGATCGCTATTTGCGTGAAACTCGGAGTAATGTTTTAAATAAATCGAGTGTTATAATTATTTTGTTTTTTTTACTATATATATATATATATATATATATATATATATATATATATATATATATATATATATATATATATATATATATATATATATATATATATTAGGCTTAGAAACAGAAACAAGATGGCGAACCAAAATGGCTGATATGTTTTTAATTTTTTTATACAGAAAAGTATCTAGCTGCTACTAAATCCTGTGAAACAATAATGTTCAAGGTGAACCAATAATGTTTAAGGTTCATTAAACCGCATTATGTTTTGATTCACATATGTAAATGGTAAACATAGAGTATGCTGCTTTTAAACAGCAGGTGTTTGATTGAGCTGAAATTTTACACAGGTTAATTGGAATAGGATTAGTGTTTGGAGGATTCAACATTTTCGCTTTTCACAAATTTCAATACAGGTAAAACCTAAAATATATATACACAGAATCTAAAATATATATACACAGAATGAAGTTCGAATACATTAATGGAAAATAGAAAACATTAGAAAAAATGAACTTGAACATAAAAAACCTCTAGGCAATCTCAACCTTAGCAATCACTAAGCAATCTGAGCAATTTCTCCACACAACAATCTTATTCTTTATAATTCATGCTTTTGACTAATAAAATCTTTAGGATTCATGCAACCAATAAGTTTCAGAGTTAACATTGCAACAAACAAAAAAAAGCAGAAGAAAAAATAAATACCCTACTCAACTGTAGTAGCCTCTTCAGCTTGAAAGAGATTAATACAGCAAAAAAATAAAATTACTTTAAATTACTATTAACTGATTATTTTATAGTTATCCATTGATTTTTTAACTATTTTTTTCTCACCATTATTAACTTATTTCTCTTTATTCCAAAAGCTCAAAATTTTTATAAACTTAAAATCAAAAAAATTAAATAAAAACTAATATTCTGTTATATTGCTGTCAAATTGCATATTTTAATAGGTTTTATAAGAAATAGTTGTTAGTATTTTTGGACATTTCAAAAATGTATGATAAAAAAAATCCATGACAAATTAAAACTCTATTATAAATTGAATTATTGCAAAACAAATTAAATTTAAAAACATTACTTGAAGATTTTTTTGTGTCTTTGAGGCCAACTTGCTTTTCAGTAATACTGATACTTGTTAATTTTCTCTCTCCTCTATAGAAAGTCTGTGGAGATTTTATTTGGTCATCACATGTCGATGCACCCAAAAACATGCTAACCATAACAGATATACCATTCATAACATTGTAAAAGCTATCAGGTAGTGATTTTAATGATGGATGTAATTCTGGTAATCTATCAAACTGGGAGTTATATAGTCTAAATTGCTCAGTATTGCTGATTTCTTCGTACTTACATAGATCAACTGGATTGCCAATGATATGCATAAATCTGTGCCAACATTGCACCACTACTTCATTTGACATGTTTGATGGCAGGTTAACTGGCTCTGACTTTGGATCTTCATCATTATAAGAACTAGGTAAAGGATAATCAGGTCCATATAAAATCATAAGGACTTTACATGTAAGTGAAAACATTAATTTGTTCCATTGTAAAATGAGCATATGATGATGCCTCCATGTTAAGACCATTTCTGCAAGAGTACACCAAAGTGGAGGTGATGGAAAATTATTACAACAAGCATGAAGCCAAACATTTAAAAGACAGTTAATTAGTTTTCCGCATAATTGCTCTGCAAGACCACCTTGCACTGGTGGAACAGATAACAAGTGGCCAGATACTCCTAAATAAAATCGCAATACATTTTCAAGAGAGGCCTTTTTAAGATGACCTTCCTCAACAATTTCTCGAACATTTTGTAAAACTTTCACACAAAATGAAGCTTGGACAAAAGTTGCAGTGCTTTCACGTGGAATAAACAAATTAGCCATATGTTTTAACATCACAGAAAAATAATGTTCCTTATTTTCAATAATTTGAACAGGTATTCCAGGTTTTGGTTTTAGCAACATCACAGTAATCCACTCTAAATATAAATAGACACAATTTTTGATCATTTCTGCTTCTGCTAAGGACATTGTTAAACCATAGCATATTACATCCATAGTCCATTCAAGATCTTTCGTTGTTTTGAAAAAACCCTTTTTATCATTAGGTAACAAAACTAAACTACGAATGATTGAGGACGTGACATCTCGCCCAACATTCTGGGGATAGCTATTTAAAACACTAGAACAACCACATTCATCTTCTACTGAACGCCTTTCTGATATCCAACCACTGTACATTTATAAATAATCTAAGTATATAAATATATATCATAAATAAGTAGTAATACCATTGATTATATAACAATTGTGCATAAAAAAACAACAGATATGCAGAAATAAATTAATATAAATGTTATCTTTAAATAGTATACCTATTTAAAAGTAGTTTTAATTAAATTTATTTAATTAAGGTTTATTTACTTAATAAATTAAATATCAATCATATAAAAAAATCAAATTCATTTTTGTTTCTTTTTCATTTAATCAAAAACATCAATATACAATAAAGTTAAAAACATGGCTTTGAACATTTTGACAACTTCTCAAATAACAAACCAACTCTTTGTAAATCAAGAAGTTCAGTATATCCACCAATAAAAGAACCATTTATAAATATTTGCGGAACAGTTCTACAATTAGTTTTTTTCATAAGTTCAAATGTTAATTTTCCACCTTCTGGTGGTTCCATTTTGTCCAATTCAATACATTTATATTTGATATTCATAGTATTCAATAACTCCTTGGCTTTGTCACAATAACCACATATAGTTGTTGAGAATAAAACTACGCAATCATTTTTTATCTTGTTATCAATAGATTCAACTGAAACTTGTGAAGGTGTGTTACCCATAAAATATACCTATTATGTTAACAATGAAAACTATAAATATATTTTAAAATTGTTTTAAATTGTATTACTAGTTTGTAAACTTATTTTGAAATATACAATGTGCAACAAATGTAAAAACTTAATAATACTTTAAACATCATTAATAATGATGTTTAATAATAATGACACTATGTCTTTATTTCTGACAATTTGAGTTGTGATTTTGATTTTTTTTTTTTTTTTTTTTTTTTTTGAGCGCATTTAAGACTTTTTTTTTTGTGTGTGCAATATGGAAAAATATATCTTAATTAACAAGTTTATGGAGAGGAAGGGGATAAAATTGTTTTACATTTAACTTTGACATTTATTTAAATTGGTTACAGAAAAAATAAAAATCGTTATTAAAAAACGATTCCTTAACAACTCGTTTGAGATGCAAAAAGTGCAAAATAATTATTAATAACTTTCGTATAAAATTATTTTGCATCTTTAATGCAGAATAAAACACGCAAAAAAAAGTTATTACAAATAGTTTAAAGATTACAGACTGTAATCTGTGTACGTTGTTGTACACTGTAATACAGTGTACAACAACGCTTTTGAGCAGTAGTTATTTGGTTGTACTCAACATTATTGAGCATAAATCTGAAAATTATTAAAAAGTTATAAAAAATTTTCAAGAAATGCTGTTATGAATAAAATTGTTTAACTTATGATTTTCAACAATCAATAAATATGATGATAACATTATTGATAGAATAAAAAATAGTGGAGTTACCAGAATAATTTATAACGAACCGGCAATAACTTTAAGGCGGAATACAATCCGAATATCGAGAATAATTAAAAAATATCTAAAAATAAACAATTGTTTAATTTTTTTGGATTCCTATCGGTGAACAGTGGGCCAGTAGGTGGACAAAATGGGAAAAATTTTAGTTGTCTAATCTTGAAAACCTATTTAATTTTAGTATCTACATATATTAGGAGAAATCTATTGATAATTTATTTATATTAAATCCCTTAGTTACCAGGACTCTAAGCATTTGAATATTGAGATAAAATAAAAATAAAAAAGAATTATAAATAAGTAATTAACGGTGACATCAACGTTGTGTTATATTTCAATTACATCTACGTTTTTGAAACAAAAAATTAGTACATGTTATTCTAGAGTATTTAGAGATAAGAAAAACCAATGTGTGAAATAAATTTGTTATAGCATGTTATCTCAGTTATACTTTGAAAATCACAGATTAAAAAAAAAAAATTCTTAAGAAACTTATTTTTTGCCGCACAATAACTAATAATTACCACAATTTGCCATGTGTTGTCTTATATTTATTTGAGCTATATGATGCTTCAATCGAGTTTTAATTGATTGCTCGTCCCCTTAAATCCCCGTTCAGATTTTATGTATGTTTTAACTTGGTTGCTATGGTACTAAATTTTGCATAGCAACAACTCATTTTTACATTAACGTTGTTTTAACAGTATTTTACTTGCGCTAAATACACAATATTGGGGGTATGTATTAAAATGAGATTCAGAATTCTTATGAGGTTAACTTTTTTTGGTTACTATGGATACCTTACTTTGCATAACATAGCAACAACATATTTTCGGTAGTTGTTAGTAATTTAATTACTAACACTGACAGTAATTTAATTACTTTTAATTTTAATTACTAACACTTGTAGTAACTTAGTTACTAACAAGTATTAGTAGTCCAGGCGGCATATATATTATAACATTTTACTTTTAAATACAAAATACTTGTTACAATAATTATAAGAATCTGTGCAGTTCAGGAACCTGTGCTAAGGCACTTGGTATTGAACGACAAAGCAATAAAAACAATGACACTAACGTGTAAGGCTGGTTTTGATGGTGCTACTGGCCAAAGCATTTATAAACAAGTTTTATCAGAACCCGACATTAACAGAGATTTAAAGCGTGAAGAATCATTATTTATTACTTGTCTTGTCCCATTGGATTTGACTGGATTTAACAACAGCAACGAAAAGGTGCCTATTTGGAGAAATCAAAAGTCGTCCTCCACAGCCTATTGTAGACCCATAAGATTTGCATACAAAATGGAATCCAAGGAATCTGTGATTGAAGAAGATTAGTACATTAAAAGTGAGATAGAAAGCTTGGGTATGATTTTATTAGAGGTTTGCGGATCTTCTATTGAAGTGAATTGTATTATTGAACTTACAATGATTGATGGGAAGGTTCAAACAATATTATCTGAAAAAAATAACTCATACCAATGCTGTTCAGTGTGTGGTGTCTCTCCAAAAAATATGAATAGTCTTGATATCCTTAATATAGATTATACTAACAGAGAGTTCAAATATGGTCTTTCCAGTCTTCATGCATGGATTCGATTTTTTGAGATGTTATTGCACATTGCATATAAAAAAGAAACAAGAAAGTGGCAAGCAAGATCTAAAGAACACAAAGAAAAGGCATCTGTAGCTAAACAAAAGATTCAGACTGATTTTATGAACAAAATGGGACTTGTTGTTGATTTCCCTAAAAGTGGTGGTTCTGGAACAAGTAATGATGGCAATACCTCAAGGCGTGCTTTTGCAGCATATGAACAAACAGCTGAAATTCTGGGTATTGACCAAAACCTTATACTCAGATTTTACATTATCTTGGTAACGCTCTCTTCAGGATACGAAATAGATTGCTTAAAGTTCAAGGATTATTGTTTTGACACTTTTAGACTATATGTGTCCCTTTATCCATGGTATTATATGGCTCAATCAGTTCACAAAGTATTGATACATGGACATGATATAACTAAAAGCCTTACATTACCCATCGGACTTATGTCAGACGAAACTCAAAAGGCTAGAAATAAAGACTTTAAATCTTATCGCGAAAATTTCAGCCGAAAAACATCCAGAAAAGCAACAAATACTGATCTTATCAATAGACTCCTAGTTTCCAGTGATCCTGTTATTTCATCATTGCGTAAATCAACATCACACCAAACAAATCATAAAGCATTTCCTTCAGATGTTTTACAATTACTTAAACAATCTTCAAACGATATTATTGTTTTATAATTTTTTGATGTAATTTAAAATTGATAACGTTTTCTTGCACTATTTTTTGCTTTTATTATTCCTAAAACATTATTTACCTAAATACTCAATTTTTATTCAATATAGGTGGGTCAAAAATCCGATAAGATATTCAAATATCAATTTACCACTTTGTAACTAAGGAAAGTATCCGGTAACTAAGCAATATAAGTATCATAACAACTAAATTTAAAAAATTATCACTTTTGTAAGAAGTGTGATCTCATATTGGTACTCATGCCAAATTTAGTGAATATAGCACTTATAAAATATCTGCAGATAACAAAGGTAGGTTGTTGCTAAAGGTAGGTTGTTGCTAAGCAAAATAAAGGTATCCATAGCAACGAAATAAAAAAATATTACCTTTATAAAAAGCGCAGACATCATATTAGTACTCATACTAATTTTAGTGAATATAGCTCTAATATTAAATTAGTTGTGAATTTTGTCCAGTAAAAGTGCATCTGGCCCACTGTGCGGTGTGGGTGGGGTCTAAAATGAATTTTTTTGTAATTGTTTGCTGATTTCGAATTTCATGTTTTTCTTTCATTTTCAATAATTTGTCTTCTACTTCAATTTTAATAAAAGTGATTATTTTGACAAAGCAATTAAATGTTAAATTAAATGAAGTCATTATTATTTTCAAATATGAGGCGATGATATATATTTTTTTCATTTTATTAATAAAACGCAATCATTAGGTCTAGTTATAATTATCACAAAAAATTAGGCATTGTACATCATCAAGACAGTCTAAAATTAATTTTTGAGTTTTACAGAAATATGGTGAAATGACTTGAATTCCAAAAGCTGCTACCACAAGTAAAGTTATTATAATGTAATCAAAATGCATAGAATCTCGGACTAAACATGCAAGTTTATATGTGATATATTCATGTTGGACTAAAAACTTCTTAAAGTCATCCCAGTGAAAGCATACTATAAAAGAACATTTTGAAAGACATTTAAATCGAACATTTTTAAATTCAAAAAAAAAAAATATCTTTGTTATTACATTGCATAAAATTTTTAAATTCTTTATGATAATTCCATAGTTTTTTAATAAAAAACGGACCAGACAAGTTTAGTACCCATAATAAAAAAGTTAAAGATAACGTTTCCGTACTTTTGTTAATAGATATATCTAACTGAAAGCCCTTGCAAAGGTTATTCATATTCATTTCGTCTTCAATTTGATTTAGAACTTTTTTAATAGTTCTGTCAAAACCTAAAGTTGTATGTGAAGTGCAAAACAGTTGAACAGCAGGAATCTCTCTATCGAGTATATCAGCTGTGATTTTTGATATGCCTATATTATGAACAGTACTGTCAGTCATATGAACATCTACCTTCTGGTATAGATCTTCTGAGATGTATTTTGAGGCTACCTGTAACATTTTAAATGTTGTTTTTATTTCGTCTGCAATGTTTGTTGTAGTTTCTAAAGCAATTGCTAATGTAGGCAATGGTAAATAATATTCTCGGTTATTATGTAAACCAAAAGGTGCAAAGCTCCTGACATACTTTCGAGTAGTAGAGTCAGTTGCATGAGTTATTATATCTATTTTTAGCTTGAACAATTCTTTATGCAATCAAGACAAGAGAATACGCGTGCACCTGTTTTAGTTTTTTACGTATAGCACTGCGTGTTGAGAGTGTTTTAGAATCAATAAATTTGTTCTCGATAGCTTCACAATTATTTTTATCGTACTTAGATATACAGTCAGTTTCATTTGGAATTTGCCATTTTGCTTTAGAAACTTGATTGTCGATTACTTTTGGTGCAATTTGCATTTCCCTCATCGAGAATTCTTCTTCGTCTATCTCTGCACATGCATGGTAGATATCACTTAAGACTAAGTTTTTTGATAGTCGCACAGGTTGAACATAAGTATTGGGAGAACTTCAAGTAATAATTTTGATTTTAATCTCGTCATTTTTTGTTAATTCTTTTTCAAGAAGTTCATATTTCTCTTCAAATTCGCTTAACTCACTGTTATCCTTATCAACGTACATTGTCTGATAAACTGCTGTTTCATTTCTAATACTTTTCTTCATTCTTGTTTTGTCATTAATAACTTTTTGATGGAAAGTTCTATCAACATTTTGCCATTTAAAATTTCTGTTATTGCGCATGTTTTCTATATCTTGACCTGAAAAACTACTAGCAAAGGACAAACTTAAAGAAGATTATAAAATGTTACAAGAACACCAGGCTTTGAAAAACATTTCAGATATAAATGGGGAAGAACTTTACAATAACTTTTCAATATTTTCATATTGTTCTAAAACTAATTAACTTATTAAATAATTAGTTAACTATTATTTTAGTTGACATCAGGCTGATTAAGGTTAATTATATTAAATATACCAATTAATCTTTATCAAAGTTAATAATCTTGCTCAAATTGGTGGAAGAAATATTGGTGATACAACACGCGGATTGTTAAAAACACTTTTCTCAAAAGGGTTTTTAACAATCCACGTAATTAAACTTTGCCGGTAGGAGTGGAAAGGTTGGAGTCGGCAACATGAAAATATCTTCTTTTATTGTCAGTAAGTCTATCATTGAACTTAAATTTTACCTGTATTTTAGAAAATGCTATTTTTATAACAACAATATTTTGGTCATAAAAAATCTGTATATATGTACACTAAAATTTTAGTTTCCACGCCTATACATGTGGGAACTAAAATTATGAAACTAATTTTTTTTAAATGGTGGAAGTATTATTTTTGTTAAATATAACTAAAAAGTTTTGTTGCTGTCCTGATACCAACCAATGAAATAAATTTTCAATAATAATGAGTTAAATAATTTTTTAATAGTAATTACTATTTATCAATTGTTATGACTTATAGTAAAAATTGTATAATTTAACTGTTTATTTGAACGAAATATTTAAGCATACGTTAACCAAAGACTATTTTCTGAATTATTTAATTTAAATCGGGCTAAACAAGCACACCATACTTTATTGACCTTTTTCTCTTTAGTAAATCTTTTTTGGCTGTAATGTGATTCAAGTAATATAAAATCATAGTTTTAGCAAGATTTTAGTTTTTGAATCAGAAAATTCTCTTAATAAAATTTTTTTAAACTAAATTCTTTAAATTAAAATCTGTCTGAGTATTTGTTGTTGTAATTTGACTAATCATCTTTTAATAAAGTTATATCTTCCTGCTGAACTAGCTACTTGACATCACAAAAATTGGTCCGGTCCGGAAGATTGTTATATAGGGTAATAGGGGGTATTAAGCCTTATTTCCTCTGTTCATATGATAAAATGGCTGGTGCTATTGTATTAAAAGAGAGGGGCATTAAGTTCTACATGATGGAGACTAACTAACTAATAAGGGAAATTTTCATAACCATTCTGGGTTTCTAACCAACGGCATTGATTTTTAATTAGAATTTATTAATTTATTGATGAGTGGTTTTTCCATCCAGTTTCAAGTTTCCTTCAAACTTAATGAAAAACTTTAATAAAAGCCAGTCCTTGTTTGTTTTGACTTAAAAAATTATTTCTACATTAAAACTTTTATATTTTCCTTACAAATACAAGTACATATAAACTAAATAAGTACTTTTTTTAAGTTTTTAACTATCTGTGTATGTTATCAATGAGTTAAAATACTGATACTTGTCGAGCAAATAATGGCAAAAGTTTTAGCAAAGTAAAATGGCAGTTGGATGAATGTCTAAGAGATTGTTTATAAATAGGTCTAAAATTCACGTTAATACTAAATTTCTATTTAAGATTTTAAATGAAATTTCTAAGAGAAATATGGTTTTATTGAATATTAATTACTTTAATTAGTTTATTAATATAAATTTTTTGATTAGGGGGGGCTTAATGCTCCCTGTGAAAGCCAACTGTTTAAAAAGGTGATTAAAACAATCAAATAACATTGGTTAAATAAATAAAATTCATGATATAATTTTATAAACATTACACAGATTTAGTTTAAATTGAAAAGAAAAGTTGTTTATTTGTAGAAATAGTTTAAATTTTTCTTTAAATATAGTTTTGATAATGGAGCTTATTACCCCCTTAATTTAGCAGAATGGTTGGGGCGTACAAAAAGAATAAGAAAAGAGGCAGGAAAATCTATGGAACTAGCCAGACAATGGCAAATGCCTGCAATTCTGTTATATGTAAGCATATGTCTGCTAACCAGGAATCCAAGCACTATTATAAGTATTTTCCAGCACTAATGCTTACAGCGCTTTTGCCTCAACATCACTACTACGTGTATTACTATCAACATCATAGTCGTTTTAAGCATCATCAAAAGAATCATCACCTTTATCTTTAGCACTAGCAGAAAGACCACAGAAGCCATTGTTTACTTTTTTTTCAGAAGTCATTTAATGAAGATTTTTTTCTTAAAGAACTGCAGCCCAGGTTTGTGCAAACTTCTGGGGATGGTTAGTTGGTTAGAACTATAAGGTTATGATACGGAGAAAGCCTAACAGGTGATGAATTTTTAAAGTGGCTGAGAGAAGAAGCAGTAAAAAAAATGCTACAAGAAAAAAGACCACAACAAAAAGAAAAAATCTTTCAGCCCGTGATGATAGGTACAGTGATGAAGATGACGACACTGTGTCTGAAGTGTGGATTTCAAAGAGGTCAAACATAAGAATAGGTGTGCTGTGACTTATGTGATGTTTGGTACCATGTTAAAATGCGCAGAAACTCCAGACAGAGCTGGTAGTAAAGCCATGGACTGGATCTGTCAGAAGTGTCTAAAATTGATGTAAAAATATATGCTTTGCATAGTGGAGCTTATTGCCCCCATTTTTTTAAATTTGAGTCAGCGTTAGTTGTAACTTTTTAGCTTTTTTTTTCACTATATGACTTTAAGTTTTGCTGGATATAGCGTTTGTCCATATATAGAAATATGTGTTGTCTATAACCAAAAATATTTCCAGTTAGAATTCAATATTTATTTACTTATTTCAAAGAGAGTGAAGAAAAGTACTGGAAAACATGGGGCTTAATGCCCTCTGTTACCCTGCCCCATTTAAATCAAGTTCAACTTGTTTTTTAGTTTTTCGACGAATGGTATGAAAATCTCTCTTTCAGCAGAAAAGCTATTCTTTTTCTAGATAATAATTAATTACAAAAAAATTAGCATATATTTTTTCATTCACTTTATTAATTTTTTTTCATAACAAAAATATTTGTTTAATTTTTTAGTGCATGAAAAATAATTTTTTTCATACTGCACTTTGTAAAAAAACATTTACATACTTTTGTAATAAATGTTACTTAAATAAAATGCAATAAGTCTAATGAATATTTATATTTAAAGATGAGAATCTTGTTGAAAACTTTGATACTACCTTAACTATGGAAACCTTAATACAAATTTGTGTTTGTCAAATACGCGCATTACTAAAAGTGTTTGTGCTATTCGTATGGATGCGTCTGCAAAATTATTTTTTTGCATTGACTTTTGAAGAGCATGTGTTTTTTTTCACGCAAAAAAAAAAAAAAAAAAAAAAAAAAAAAAAAATATATATATATATATATATATATATATATATATATATATATATATATATATATATATAAATATATATATATATATATAAAAGAAAGCTGTTGTAGTTCGAAAACTACGAGTAATTAATTTCACTTTGATAACACATTGTGTAGTTTTTCTTGGTAAATAAATTAAATTATAAATTACAAATCTCATAGCTCTAAATATTGCAGTTTTAAACAATTTCTCTTCTGATTTTGAAATTACGGCCCCTTGTGTTAGGCTGATACCAGGCAAAAATATTACAATCTAGTTCTACAATTTTTTTTTTTTAAATAGTTTGTACATTTGAAGCTTATTGTTATTAAATCTCTTATTAGCGTCTTCTGTTGGTGGTAATAATATATTATAAGCGTTCCCAGGAGCTGGAAAGGGAAGGAGTTTTTGAACCCCATCTAAAACAAAAACCTTAGATCAGATTTAAAAAAAACTCAATGAGATTAAAGACTCTAAGTTGTTTTGTTGACAGATCTTCAAATCGATATGCAAACAAAGCTTTTTGGTCAGAGCAGGTTTCTAAAACTGTTCATTATGACCTCAGACAGTTCTATGAGCAAGGATACAAAGTTCCAAGTTGTCACAAAACTGTATCAATCAAAATTTCTGAGGTCAGTTATTGTTTATAGCAGTAGAATTTCACATTTCAAAATTCAATTGGAGATACTTATGTTTTTAGAAGGTTTACGTATATTTTTTATTATTCTTTCAATTTTATCTTATATCAAAATTAATTATATATTTGTAATTCATATGTATAAAAATATAAAATATTCAAATATCGAATCTTAATATGTTTTTATGAGTCTTATAAAATTATTTAACAGCTATTTAAAACAAAAATAACCTATAATTTATAATTTTATATTTTTCAAAAAAATTTGTAATGACGTTAACCTTAAACTTGGCATCAGTATGGCTATTTTAAAGAATACAGAGTAAAATTATTCTAAAATTTGTTAAGAAATTTATTTTTACGTTTTGCCCATCAACTCAGTATTATGTTTGATATGAGAACATTTTACCCATCAAATAGAAGCTCTGTCTATTGTGAACATTTCAAGACATTAAAAAAAGTTTTTAACATATGTAATAAACTTGGAATAATTTACTGCGCATATAAATAAAAATACTGGACTTTTGTGTTTTTACAAAAAATTTTCCTAGGTGTTATTTTCTAAAAGTTGACCGTACTGATGTACGGTTCCAAAAAGGTTTGACATGACCCAATTTAGTGTAATATATGTTTAATATACATGTATATATAAAGATCGGTTCTTCATTTCTTACTGTATTTTATTTTCTTACTTGAATTTTATTTTGTCATCCGGCTAATTAAAATATAAACAGTTAAGTAAGTTGGTATTGTGGTTTATACTCCTCGAGGCTAATTGATATATAGAGTTCACATATCAAGGCCTGTGAAGACGAGGTTCAGCTCACTAAAAAACATCATAACCAGCTTCACAAATCAAGAGTAAGTGATTTTAAGAAGAACGAAGGATAATAGAGTGAAAGTCAGAAGTCGAGTTAGAAAGATAGCATATAGTAAGTGGACTGGTACTGCACTAGATGTTAGAATATGCAATTTAGGTTCATATCAAGTTAACTTGCTATGAACTCTTGTTAAGTATAAAGTTTGACTTAATTTAAGTAACATACCATACGTATAACATATAACATATAGCATAACAACATAACGTAAAGCATAGAACATAAATACGTAAACCGTTAAGTAAGTAATACGGCCGTTCATTTCTATGACAAACTTCGAAATATGGAATTAATAATATTAATTCCATATTTTATAAACGTATAAATTAGTAGGTTTGTAATGTACGCATTAAGAGCCATTATCTGAGAAATAAAGGCAAAGTATGGAAGTGATGTCTTCAAAATTTCTTCATTTTTAAACATGTCCCGAAATTCGGCCCATTTTAAGTTGAAGTTATTTGTGCATGGTATTGCAATTACTACTTTGAGAGGAAATTTGGCAACATTAATTTGAGAGACGCATTATTTTTATTTTTATTTTACTACTGCGGGTCAATTTCTACAGTAAAAATCAAAATATGGATAGGTTCCTTGTTACATGTTGAACAATAATAACCCAAGGAGTTTTAATCAGTTTTATTTTTTTAAAGTTATTCTTATTTAAAAAAAAAAGCGCAAGTATGCCATCATAGGCAACTACTGCTCCTATAATGGCATAGGGGAGGGTGGGGCTGGTAGCATCAAGGCTAACTTAACGATTTCATTTAACCTTAGAGTCTTCCCTTAGAAATGCCAAAATTTACGCGTAATCATCTTAATTTACCATTTCGTGCTACATAGCAGTAGTGAAGTTTTTCGCGCATTTGCATAAGAGATATTGCGTTTTATGTATTTTATGGATAATTCTATGTGGCATCCATTATTTAAAGTATGTTTAAAGGTGTTGATCAACACAAGCTGGAAAACTGGACGTAACACATTTGTATAGTTTTCTCTGTTTCAAAATAAACGCATAAAGTTAAGAAAGACGTCATCTTTATATGTATTTTTATAATCGGGTATTTATCAAAACTGATAGAAATAGATGCATACCTTATAAAAACTTTGAATGTGCAATTATTTTCATAATGGTTGTATTTAAATATATTAAAATGATATAAATGAAATCTACGTCTAAAAAATTATATTAACCACAAAATCGCAAAAATTAATGTAAAAGAATAAGAAACAGCAACACACCTTTAAAAATAAAATTTGCAAATTTTGGTTTTGAATTATCTAATTGAAGTTGAAAATGTTGCGTTTTTAGTCATTGCCGCAACGGAAAGTTCACCACATGGTAACATAAGACTCTGCCAAGCACAGGTGAAAATCAATTTACAGTAACACCAGTTAACAAATTTCATTGGAAGCCTTTTAGTATGTTATCTATGTTAAGTTTTAAAAATCCTAAACTCAAAAAGTTGCTGTGACATATACTCAGACCTTTCTAACAGAGAAGTCTTAAGAAAATTTGGAAGAAGACAAATCAGAGCTTTTTTATTGCTGGATCAAACCCAAGAGGTTTACAATGTAATCCAAAAAATTTTGATCCCGACTAAAAACTATTTTTTGTTTTGAATTTATTCCCGCCAATTCAGCTTGATGCCTCTACTTGCCAGTCACTTAGACTCTTGAATAAAATGTAGTTTTCCATCATGTATAAGAAATCATTAAACGTCTAGGCATATCACCTGAATTATTAAGTGGAAAGAAAACAGAAGCAAAGCACTCAATATTCGAAGGTCCCTGAAAAACATGCACGAAGAACAAATTTTATCCTGATGGTGGATCCAAGGTTTTGCATTTCTTTGTCGACTTCAACAGCAAATATTGGTGAAGTTATTAAAGAAACCTTATAAATTTAAAATATTATTAAAAATATATTATTACAAAATAAAATAAAATAAAACCTAATATATTAATGTTGAGAGGTGGAAAAATATTTATTTTACCACTTCTCTCTTTTAAAACTGCTGAATAAAAGTGTTTTTCATCGAAATTTTAAAAATTGAATATTTCCCCAAGACGAAATTAAAGGATGTTAAAATTTTCTAAATTTTTGATTTAAAAACTCTTAAAAAACGCCTGGGACACAACACTTCCTTCACAAAATCGACGCGGTAAAATTTATTGAAGTTTGTCAGGGGAAGTGTTTTCTGATTCGGCCTACTCGCCCGCCTGAGCGCCAACAAAATTCTTATTTATTCTGATAACAATTATTTTTCGATGAAGATATAAACTTTTTTGAATAAAATGATATAAAATTTTAGTAAAAAATAAATAACTTATTTTTTATATATGGTTAAGTTTTCGGCCGCGGAATAACTTTTTCATATTTCGAAAAATAGGCAAAAAAAACTCTCGGAAGTGGATTTTGCTATTAGTGAAATTAAAACATATTTATTTTAGAAATTTACTGTTAAAATTAGAAATTGGTAATAAGTTTAAATCACAATCATGTAAACCTGAGTTTTCATCAATTAACCATCAGAATCTACGCCAGAACCCAGCACCAGGAAAAACACCTCCTCAGTCGTATATAGCATCAGCTCCAAAGTCAACTCGTTAGCAACCAACCATCAATAGCATACTTCGGTTGTATAAAACAATTTTTAATAGTAAATCCGGTTTTTCAAAATGAAGTTCAAAAAGAAGTTGATAAACAATTATAACCAGCCCAATTACCGTAGATTTGCGACAATCGTTTCGCATCCGATACGTTGACACAAGAAAACGATAAAATGTTGACTTGCTAAGATTCGAAATGTTCTTGACACTTGACACATGTTTGAAATACACTTGAAATATTCAAGAAATTGAAAGAAACTGGCAAAAAAAAAGCAGTAAAGCGATCTTGGAAATAACGTAATCTTAACTTTAATGATAAGCAGCAAATAAATTAAGCAACGACAGTGACGCCACCAACTGTATCGACTCCAACATCAACAACAGCAATAAATTATGTAAATTATAAAACGCTGACATTTTTACAGATTTCATTTTTTTTTTAGATTAATTTCAAAATAAATAATTTTTACCAAAAGTAAAAGAAAGATTTTTCTCTTTCTCAAAAAATGTTTTAGTGTTTAGAAAAAAAACTCAAAAAACGTTTCTATTATTATTCTAATATTTAACAAACGTCTTAATGATGAATAAACCTAGGAATAATTTTATTGTTAAATAACTAAATTTTATTTACACATAGAATAAATTATAGAGTAAAGTTTAAAAGTTTATTAAAATACAAAAGTTTTTTTTGTAAAAATAGTTTATCTTCGCGAAACATATATCGGTTTAAAAGCAGACAATTGATTAGAGCCTAATAATTTTTCCTCATAGTGGTTAAGTGTGGCATTTTCTGGGTACGTATTGTAGATATTTCCCGGGTATAGATTTTTATTCATAGGAGTTAATGTTTTTTGTTTACACGTGCATGAGTGAATACTGCAGTCGCCTTGTGTTTGATATTGGATATTAAGTTCTTTTGCAACTCGTTGTTGTAAGTTTGTATGAGTTTTTAAATGTTTAAACAAATCCTCTGATGAAGAAAAACAACACCCGCATTGTTTATTTTCTGACACCCAGTTACATGTGTACTGTTTATTATTTTCATATTGAAATGTTGAAGTTTTACCCGAAGAAAGTTGCCTTGAAGTTGAGCATTTGAATTTTAAAGGTGTTGTTTTATTTGGATTAACGCACGTCAAACATATAGGATCACGGCAGACGGACGTCAAGTCGAATTTATTATTCTGTTTCTGCATGCAAATTGAACAATAACAAAATTCTGACCTTTGCTTAATTAAAGGTAAAGGATCACTGTGAGGTCGAATACCATAAGGGTGGTTGTTGTGTGGTTGATTATTGATATGATGAAAGTTTTTTACAAAATCGTTATTAAGCAAGTGTAATGAACTAGCTGGTCTATTATGCTGATTTTCAAAAACATGTTTCTCATGTGCAGCTGTTGATGAAAACGATGAAAAGTTTGTAGAAAAATAGGGTCTATAAAATAATTTTTTTTTACTTTCCTCAGAAATAGTATCACATGACTTAAAATGTTTATTAATTAGGTTGCGTTCAAATTGCGAGCTATCAATGCTGTATGGTTTAAATGGTGCGCTTATCTTTTTTTTCATTTTTGGTTGAAAAGAAGACTCGTTAGTGTGGTTAAATGAAGCTAAGTTGCCAGAAAGCACTGATTTACGATGGATTTCGTGATACTCTTCTTTCAATTCTTTCTCGCTTTTGCCAATACTGCTACAGGTAGCTGCCAATAACACAAGCGGTGAAATCGGCGGAGCGCTAATCTAAAGCAAATAAATATGGACAATTTAATTTTATCTTCACAATATTGTGGTTTAATTTAAAAACTTTAAAAAAGATATTAGATTATTTTACAAAAATTTAAATACTAAAGTAAATAATAAATAATATAATAGTAACATATAAAATATATATGATATAACATATAATTATATATTAACTTAGTACTCAAATCGTTTATTTGATTACAATACGATATTACGATAAACATGCGATAAACTAATTAAAATCAAGACGTTTAACACACAAATATAAATGTTGTTCATTAACATGCAATTATAAAAAGACTTCGAAATAAAAAAAACAAGAACAAGATATAGATTAAAATGCTTGTATTTTAAACAACAGCTGTAACAGTAAAATCCAAGTCTTAACAAACAAACGAAAAAATAAAAATGTTAACAAGTAAAATTAAAAACGAATTTTTAAAACCCAATGCTATTATTAAAACACAAATTTTGCAATCAATTTTTTCTGATATTATAACTTTATTCTATTAATATTCGGCTGTATGTGCGTGTAAAATAACAAATAAAGTTAGGAATAGCCGGTTCTGTAACCATAGACTTTCCATTTAAGATGTCAACGCCTTATCCAAGTAAGCTAAACGCGAATATAAATATAGTAAATTTTATTTTATCTTAAAAATATTTTAATTTAATTTAAAAACCTTAAAAAAAGATAGTAGATTATTTTACAAATACTAAAGTAAATAATAAAAAATATAAATAATATAGTGCGAAACAAAAAACATACTTATTCTAAAAATTATTTTTCTATATATATATATAAAAAATAAACTTAATTAAAATTTACTAAATTAATTGACTTATTGCAAGACTAATTATTGAATATTGTATTGTCATCAAGCAAGAGTATGTACGTAAAAGTTGAAGAAAATCTATCATTAGGAAGTACTCAAAAATTGATTGAAAGATTTGATGCTCACAGACAAACAGACAGAGACAGGGAGTTAATAAATGCATTATGAAAAAAGAAGTAAAAAAACAATAAAGTAAAAAAAAGTTTAAAAGTGAAAATATACATTTACTTAATAATAATTTTTTTCACAACATTGCTTAATAAGTTGTTTGAAATTGGCTAGACTTTAACTGAACATGGTTGTTCACTTGATTTTTACTGAAAACGATTATCCAAAGCGAGTTTGCTATATATGCTATTAGCACCTTTGTACTTAAACCGTTGGGAGGTAGCAGCAAGCTTTTGCAACAACTTAGGTAAGTTTTTTAATGTAAATAATTTTTCTAATATGGTGAGTTCAGACTCTAAATATATTTAAACTTTTCATTCGAAAAAATCTTATATTTCTTACGTGAACCTTAGGACCATTATCTAAATCCATATAACTTGCAACATATAAAATCAATCTTTTGTGCACTATACAAAGGGCTTTTTTATTAACTTTATTAATAAAAAATCGCCATTTTTATTTGACAATATTGATAATAACGGACGTGATTTAAAAGTTATACAACATGTTTTTTTATGTTTTTGTTATAGGTGCCCCAGGAAGCCCTAACCGTCTCGTCACAAAGCACTCCGGAAGAGCGTTTAACTAGAAAGTTCACACCTTCTTCTTTTTTTGGTGAAAAATGCCCAAAGCTAACTTCAAACTCTGGATCTTTGGCTTCTAAAGTAAGTGCAGCAATCACTGCACCACGGCTGCTTGAAAATGAAAAGCATGCGTTTTTAGTTGTTAAAAAAAAATTTTTATATGCCTGAAACAAAACATATAATATTTAAACATTTATTACCAGCTTTACTACATAACAGTTTTATGTGTCGCAGGGCCATCCCGAACAGGGAATATCCCCCCTCTCCCGCCCCAAAGCTGTCATATAAGCATTTGAGTCGGCACATTGAGCAAGTTTTAAACTATAGTTGGCGAATTGCAAATATTGAGGACCCCTTTTTTTTTTTTAATTTGGTGTCTCTAGTTGGCAAAAAATACATGCTAAAAATAAATTTCAGGACGTCCCTGTGTGTTTGCGTCATTAATACTTTAAAACTTTTCGCAACTTAAAACATTTATTTATTGTAATCTTAACATGATCAAGACAAACATCTTTACATTTCCTTTAGAAAATGATTCATGCAATTTCGTAAACTATCAAATAGTAATTGGAATTTTCCTGGGTTTGCTATCGTAGAGTAATAACCATGTAATGATTCTTAATAAACCATATGATGGTTATTACAATATTTAATTGTTTTTGCAAATAAAAACAAGGCTTTTTTACAATGTATTCATAAAGTATAGTATCTTTAATGAGTAAAAAAAAATTGTTAAATATATATATTTTTAAATTAATCTGAGAATAGATAGTTAGAGGGTATTAAATAATTTTTTCTTTAAATTGGCCTGAGAATTGATCGTTAGAGGGTATTAAATAATTTTTTCTTTAAATTAGCCTGAGAATAGATCGTCAGGGGGTACTAAAGAAGAATAAAAACCTTAAAAATAATTTAGATAACCATGTTAAAAGCTACCATTTGGTTTCATGGAAAATTTTATCGTTCTTTTGTTATGTTAAACTTTGTTGAAATGCTTTAAATTAATCTTCTTTTATATTGCTGTAGGAAATTTGTAATTAATTTTATGGCTTCTATTATATTTTCACAATTAAAATTTTTTACAAAGTTTTAATAGATATCTTTTACTAAAATTTTTCAAATCTTTATAAAAACATATACGTACATGTGTAAAAACATTTATAAAAACATATACGTACATGTATAAAAATATATACGTACATGTATAAAAACATATACATACATGTATAAAAACATATACATACGTGTATAAAAGTTATTTTTTTCATATAATTTGCTTCCAAACAGTCTTATAAATTATTTTTTAAAGTTTGCTTTGAAACCTTTTGCATCATTACATTATATTACATTTTTTACAAATTGTTTAATAAAATTTATTTTTAATTACATCACATATGTGTAATGTAATTAGGTAGATATACTTAGTATAGTGTTGGTATTTGGGTATATATGCGTTTGTACATATGTATGTATGAGTATCTATGTATGTATATATGAATGAGTATATATGTATGTATTAGTATGCATCTCTATTTAAGGGTAAAGTAATAGACTTTTGACAGATAATTCTATTTTTTGAAACTTTTGTGAACTTTGTTTTGAAAGACAATTTTTCTTATTTTTGCCATTTTTACAGATTCTTGATACAAAGTTTATAAATGTTTAAGACAGCTAAATTTATTGAGGGTTAAAAATCCTGATTTCAAATCAAGATTTATGATAAATCAAGATACAAAATTAAGATATAAAAAACACATAAACATACATTTGAGTGATAATCCATTTGCAGGTATGAAGGATGATAAAGCTTGTCTTTAGCAAAGTTCATTCTATCTAGCTGTTGTTGCTGAGAGATGGTTGAGATAGCCATAATATTTTTTTTTTGTGATAAGATAGTTTTGCTTTTACAAATTGACATCAAATATACCGCATCAGACGTCGAAACGTTTAACATACGCCAATTTTACAGCATGTCAATTACTAAAAGCCTTATCTTTACCGACAGCCAATCATTTTCATATCTTCTTAAAAGACGCTTATATGATTGGTTTATTAAAAACATTATCTTGTTATTAACAGTGATTAGTAAATGCTTGTGATACTATACACCCTAAAGAGTAGTAGAAAGGCGGGATATAATTAAATTTTACGTCGCCATTGCTCCTGCTGTAGACATGACGTAAAACAGTTTTCAAAACTGTACGACTATGAAAGCATACTTGAAGGGTTGTCATAACCTCAAGTAGGACGCTTAAGTCTGAGATCGTGTTACCTCATAAACTGAATGTAATAGCCAACAAAGGAAATAAGTAAATAACGATTAAGATTTATACGTCTAAATTTAAAGAATTAGAAAGATTAGATTTTAGATTGAGATGAATAGTTGTGTTTGCTTTTGTACATTGCAGTTAGATACAATTAAAAAAAAAAAAAACGACATATTTAACTAGCTAACACTCAAACTAAGCTACCGTTTGTTGTAAATAGCTGGTAAATGTTTATTTTATTTTAAGGGTGATTTTTTTTGTTTGTTTTTTTAAATTTTAAATCCCAAGTTGACTTTTATAATATGTAAAAGTGAACTATTTTTTTATACTTTCTTCTTCATTTTCTTTGTCATAGAACTTTATTTAAAGTCGCCATTAAAAACATGAGAACAAATGTCACTGTCAATTAATTGCTACAGTAAAAATGCATTTAAAGAAGGACTTCTTATATATTAATGGACTTCTATAATTGAACAACAACAACAGCAAATTTAAAAAAGGGTTTCAAAAAAAGAAATAACTAGCAAAAGCAAAAACAATTTGTCTTCAGAAACAACAACAACTAAAAAAATTAGAGAGATTCAAAATGTGTCAAAAGATAGCAGGAGATAATTGTTTTTTGATCTTATACGTGATAAGACAAAAAACAACTAAATAAATACTACCGAATAGATCGTAATTATTGAGAAATAAATAATATTAAAGAGAATCCTTTAAATATTATGATGCTAAATAACTTCTCCAAGTTTATTTTCAAATTATAGTATCTCAATGTAAATGTAGACACTTGTTAAGCCGAGTTCTTGAAGGCGTCTTCGGTGTCTTAGAAGAGGTTAATGTTTTGACTTTTCTGTCAGTTTGAAGTCGATGCTCAAATTTAAAGTTATTTAGATATCACTCGATCTTTCAATCTAAACGTCTGCGCTTACAAAAATTATTTAGATATCGTTCAATTTTTTTTTTTTTTTTAACCATCGCATTAGCGAGTATTAAAATAAACAAATCAACGCTAATATTACATATAATAGTCATAGTTTGTATTATCTATATAATAACCATAAGAGAAATTTTTTAGGTAGTGTATTTTTTTTACTATTTATCGCATTGACTTCGAAAAGCTTCATTCCATCAATTACGTCATTACGTCAACAATAAAACACGAATACTCAAGAATCTTGAGTCGATCCGTAAAATCTTTTAATAATAGTATGCACTTGGATTTTTAATTGAAAAAAAAGTTGAAAATGCTTTGATTAAGTAAAAATTGGATTTTAACTTGAGTTTCAAAACTTAGCAATTCACGCGCATTTTTTAAATATACGCACATTTTAACACCGCAAAACATTTTACGAAAAACCTTTTTGAGTTGACTTTAATTAGGCTAATATTGAGTTATTACTTGTAGGTAAATGTATGCAAGTAATAGCTCTATGTGTAAATAGCACATGTGTCAATTTAAAATAAATTACAAAATGTATTCAAATTCTTCATTACAGTTAATAATAGTTTGATAATACTACTTTTGGTAGTAAAGGTAAAAAGATGCTTTGTAGAGTCTAGTTGTATTTAAAGCTTTTTAGCATACTCCTGCTTTGATAATAAACAAAAATTTGCTTGCCTGATTTTAAAAATTAAGTTTAAAAGACAGTGCGGTATGTTAGACAATATCATATGTTCCAAAAATCTAAATTTTTTGCCATTTGCTAACCGTCGCCTATTACTATAATATAAAAGAATCAAAATATTTAAATGTACTAAAGCTATTCAAACTCAATAAAAATATTTGTCATTGTTGTTGCTAATAAATAAAAACTGTGTCTTTAAAATGTTGGAAAGTTCTGTTTTTGCTAATTGTTAAAGATCTTAGAGAAAAAGCGACTCTTAAAGCAAACACCATACCACCCGTTGGAGTTCAGTTGTTATCAAAAAAATGCCGCTCATTGAATTTTCTCTCAAGTATCTACCGCACACTGAAATTAAAAAAATCTGTTTACAATGTTTCATAATTATTAAAATTATAAAACAAGTTCGGGAAACCTTTTGTGGGATTATAATTTTTTTATATCTAACTTAAGATTTTATGTTGTAGCTCTTCAACACTTCTTTATCTTAATGATTTTTAAACATTATTATTAAAGTTATATATATATATATAGAGAGAGAGAGAAAATAGTGAATATTTAAGTTTTTTAGCAAATAATTTGTACAATGAATTAGTTTTTAAGGTCAATTTTTGGGTGACAACAAGTTGACTTTTACTAATTTTAAGTGGTATTTGATTGACAAAGACGCTAGTAGTTAAGTATTGAAAAACACGTTTTTTTCTCAAAACTTGTCAATCATACGTGATTGGATTAAATAAAATGCCATCCTATTTTTTACTTGTACACGAACAAAAAACTTTTTTTTTAATTTTTTTTTTGAGCTAAACATTTTGTCACAATTTTTTTACACTTTTTCCTTTTGTTTTGTTGTTGTTGTTTTTTTGTTCAAAAAAAAGTTAAAAGTATTCACAGCTTTTTATTTGCGTGAAAACACAAAACCTACGACGTTAAAATAAAAAAGTTTTTTAACCAGACTTTACACTTGAATAAAAACTTAATACGTTTTGCACTTAAAAACATCAACCATGCATCACAAACATCGACCATGTAAACTGATTTAGTTTTTTGGCTTTTAAGTAGAATCAAAAAACTAATATAATGAAAGAATTGAGAGCTGTTCACATTACAATTGTAACACTTCATTACCAGTCCTTATGTAACACTTTTACATCTCTCTTTAATATTCGTTTAAAAAACTAAAATTAAAATGGTTAAATAACTAAAATAATAATTAAAAAAAATTTAGTATCAAAAAAAACCAGACCAGATAAATTTAAGCCGAAACTATTTTCCCATTTGTAATTACTTTAAGTTCAGATTCTTTGTTTCTGTAATTATACATTAATTGTAATTTCAAATATGTAGTTTCTGTTATTTCACATTCTGCAATTTTTGTAATTTTAAACTCTTGTGATTTTATCTTCGCAACTTTTTCATAGAATCCCTTTAGTAACTCATTAAAAAAACATTTTAATTTTTAAAATAAAATAAAAGTTCAATAAAACAAAGCTCAAATTTTTTTTTAGTGCAAAAAATTGAAAACAAAAAAATATTAAAACAAATAAGAAAAAAAAGAATAAGAAAAATTTAAAAATCTAAAAACAAATACTGTAAACTTTAATTTATATGTCAGGAATTAAGAAGATGCATTTTAGTTTGCCGTTTAAACGATGAAATACTTTTTAGGTCTTTAATAATGATTCCATATTGATGGACCACAGTTTGTAATTAGAAAACTTGACTGCTGTGATTTAATTTTTCCTAGATGGTAGTTGTACCTGGTATTTAACGCAGGTTATATTTTTCAGAAAATGATATCAAGAAAATATCTGAAAAAACGCTTGGTCGTAGATTGTTCTTATACTTATACATAAAAATTAATACTTGTAATATGTTAATTTTCTCAATATCTACAACCATCATGCTTTTCATCACTGGGGCCAGGCTTACTAACCTATTTAAATAATTAATTGCTTTGCATGCATGGTTGTGCAGGCTCTGTGTTCAACGAGTGGAACTTTTTTTAGAAATCTTTTTTGAAATTCGTGTTTATTTTACGATACTTTAAGAAAATTGGAAGGAAGTTTCTAAAATTTGATAAAGTTGGGTACAAAAAACGCAGAGTGAGTCATTTTAATCAAATCACGAAGCTAAAATTATATGATTTTTTTATGTCATATTTATGAATTTTTCGTTTTTTTCTTTATTATAAATGATTTAATTTAATAAATTAGGTTATAATTTATTATGATAAAACAAATTTACTGACAAAAATTATTGTTTATCGACTCACAGTTTGGCAAAAACTTGTGATTTTCAAAGCGTTTTTTATCTTGCAATTAAAACTTATGTAAAAAAAGAAAAAAAATACAAGATAAAATAAAAATAATAGAATCAGAATAACTTGATATAACATCAAAAATCAGTTACATCAAAATCATTATTAGTCAAAATTGAGGTTTTGAATAGAAATCGAGCGATTTGTGAATTATGATTATGTTGAGTATGTAAAAACTATATTAGTTTGCTTTCATAAACTGAAGCATTAGACGCAGTGGCATCAACAAAGTTCTCTGCCCTTTGCAAAGCCAAATTGAACCAAGTCCAATTTCAGCCATATGAATAAGTTATTGAATTTTGTTTGAAACGAAAAGTTTATGAGTTTTGTTGAAAAAATTCAAAACTTACCAAAAATTCTTGAAAAGTTTTTAAAATTTTTTTTACCGTTAAAGCGGCTTTTTTGACGGTTTAACGCGTAGGTTTTTAAGTTTGTAAAATTTCTTAAACTGAAGACGCTCAACTAGTTAACTTCTTAAGCTTAAAGGGCTAAGAAAAATTATGAACACTTCAGTAATACTGTAGGTCTTTTTATAATTCTTTTTGAAACCAGTGGTTAGACAAGCGTAAAGTGCGCATGCGTCTATAATGTTAAAAGGAAACTTCTAATTTATTGAGAAATCGCAGTTCATCTTCACATTGCATGCTGGGCATAATCAATTCAATTATTTCTAAAAATCTTCTATGAGATTTGCAGAGAAAATCAATACACTACAAGTGTGCTCTCTTCTGTTAGTCTCCAACAAGCAAACAAAGAACGTCTAAAAGACGTATTTTTTCACCAAGTAATCATGTGACGTCTGAATGACTTCATATGTTTGATGGGTGATGCTTTTCAAAAATTAACTCCTCGTCAAAAACTCTATAAAATATTTTGAGGTTTGCATTGAATTATGGCGTCATAAACTTTTTTGTGTATATCTAATGTCGTTATAAGTTAGTCAGTCAAACATTTTTTAATTCATTCGTTTGGTTTTAAATATCCGTGAATAAATTTTCTTACGCAAGAACGAAATTTTATTTAGGTCTTAAAAATATAATCATCGTTATTTTAACCCACTTAATCGTGCTTAAATTTTTCACGTCTCTTTGTCATTTATATTGACATGTATAAAGTCACGATGACAGGCTCCATTTTCGGAAGTTGTTATGTCATTTTATTTAATCTGTTTTAATACGTGTAACGATTTTATATTCGGTATATAAATAACTCGCCTAAAAAATAATCTTTCATTTACTTCAATGAGCAGTTAAATATTTTAGCCGATAATTATATAAAATTAGAAACTAGTTAATTATGTTTTATTAACTTAAAGCTAATTTATTTATTCATTCTGCTCAGGACCTTCAAAAAATAAAAATAAAAAACGTACTAAGCTATAAAATCCAAATCAGTTTCTTTGACAGATAACTTACAAAATCATAATCTTGTAATCAATTGTACTCATTGCTTGATTGATTATGATTGGGTGCTTATGTTTTGTTTAAATTAGAGCATAAGTTTTTTTTTAAATAATATAACGAAAGTTTTCCAAAACAATCTTAATGTTTGAAGGTTGTCGTCAAGTTGAAAGTTGCAAAAGAAACAACCCTGTGGTTTGCGGCTATAAAGTTAAAAAGTTTTTATTGAGATCATTTATCTGGTTGTAATACTAATATGCATAACTTGTCTAATCTACGGATTATATATGTAATATGGTTTTTTTTTTAAATAAATTATATGTAAAAATTTAAATTAAAGTTTGTTGAGAATTTAATAATTAAGTTTATAAATTGCAATTTATAAGATTAGTTAATAAATTATGGATATCAATTTGTTATCCATTTTGTTGTTCATTTTTAACTGTGGAATGTTTAAAAACATTTTTTTCCCTTTAGAAATATTTTTATTGTAAATATCTGGAATGTAGGAAATATACTAAAAAATTAAATTTGTCAAAGAATTTGAATGTTATTGGGGTTATAAAAGAGCCAACATCCAAAAAAGTTGAACTCGATTAACTTAAAGATGTCATCATATGTTTATTCTAACGGGTGACAACTAAAAATCCGGAATGAGAAGAAATGTTGATTTTGATGAAATAATTTATTCATAACAATTTTATATGGTAATATATAATTGATGACAACTTAAAATATACAATAAAATTAATGGTTTTCCACAAAGGGTCCTTTATCCGCTACTCTGCGCAACTTTGTTTTAATGTTCGCGCAAGCTGTTTGTACACCAGTTGTGTCCATTTCTTTCAAGGATTTTTTAACTCTACGCTTGAGTCGTGAAATATTTCGAGCTTTCCAACCACCCTTGTACACTAAAGAACTTAGTTCTCCAAAAAAAATTTCAATTGGTTTACATTGAGGAAGATTGGTGGGGTTAACATTCTTCGGTACAAAAGGAATATTTTCGCTTTGGAGAAACTTAGTAACTTTTTTCACATAGTGTGACGATGCTTTATCGGGCTAAAATATGTAATTATCATCTGAATGATATTTATTAATAAATGGGATTAAAGTTTTATTTAAGCATTGGTTTTTGTAAACTTCTTGGTTGACAGCTAGACCACTTTCCTTGAAAAATGGTTTTGAAATTCCTCTGTGGGAGGCAACAATATATAACATTACTTTCTTCTCAAATTTGCTTCGCATTTTGAATTTAACATCAGGTGGTGTAACAGAAGAGTCGTCTGTGTAATAAATTTTGTTACCACGCACTTGGGGCTTACTTAAAGTAAAATAACTTTCATCATCCAAAATGAAATTTTTGTTACCAAAATGTCTCACAAGATAACGAAAATCTTTTTTTACTTTAGTAATTTGACTTTTGGTGTAGGATGGCGATTTCTGCTTTTTCCTTGGTTTAACTTGAAGCTTTTTGAGTGCCCTACTGATATACTGCTGGGAACACTCAAATATTCTAGCAGCATCGCACTGGCTAATGCCATCTTTGTTGTTAAATCGAGTTTTTAACTTCTTCAAATTTTTCTTGGTCGTTATTGTGGGCTTTCTTCCGGATCCTTGCTTTCTTTCAACAGTAATACGTTTTAAAATATCGTAAATTGTACTTTTTGATACGCCTTCTTTCAAAAAATGTTCTACAGTAAATATTTTGCCAACACTTTTATGGCGTTCAAAAAAATGTACAACACGTTTTCGAAGAAGCTTCTCTTTAGACGACATTTTATGACAACTAATTTGACAATTGTCAAACAAAACTATGTAAAATTATTACTTGAATCATACACTACTTGATAATGCAATGAGGTAGCAAAGTTTAACAACTGAATATGACTTAAGCACAATTTCTTTTTGTCCGGATTTTTAGTTGTCACCCGTTAATAAAATAAATGGTTTACATGTTTAGAAAGTGGCGCCTTTGAATTATCTCCATCAGATTTTTTTTTTTTTTTTTGTTTAAAGAGTTTTAAATTTTGGTTATATTCATCTTTAGGATCATAATACCAAACTTTTACTCAAAATAAATAAAAAACTTCTTGTAGAATCTGCTTTATAGATGTCAATAAAAATACCTATAAAAATAAAAATTCTCATTGAGCAATTGGTTTTTTCCATTAAACAAATGCTATAGTGCTTCCAAAAGGTACATTTTTGGTGTAAAAAGTTGTATTTGTCTAAAAATTATTGTATATAAAATCAAATAGAATTCGTCGTCTACTTTGTTACTCCAAAATACAACCTAAAGTTAAGTTCTTACTCTCTTCAATATACCGATATTTTGTATTTTGTACCTATTTTGTACACGCTAAAAAAAAGGTAGAAATTACTACCTTATAGTAGAATACGTGATATATTAATTAATAAGCTTATAAATTATACCTTTTGTAAGGTATAATTTATAAGCTATGAAAAATCATGTCAGACGATTTTTTACCTTGAAAGAAGAAAACTATACCTTACTAAGGATATATCACATATCCTACCCTAAGGTACAAATTACTACCTTTTTTCTTGCGTGGGTGGAAACGTTTTTAGCAAATTTTTAATTTAGAGTTAACTAACTGAAATAAGTTTTGAAAAGTTTAGGTGTTTGAAATAACAAAAAAAGTTACTTTAGCTTCTTTAGAAATGTGGTATTAACGTTCAGAAGATGTTGTGCACAGCAATTATCAACTTGGTTTGGCGAGTAGTACGACCGACTGTGGATGCATGAACTTTATCATAAAATCATCATTCTTTTTATCAACTTTAGAAACCATACCAGGTCAGCAAATTACTTCTTATTTTCAAAATAGGTATTACAACATCATAACATCATTTATTTAATTAATTTTATATTTTTGTTCATTGAGGAATGTTAAAACAAAATCATCATCATCTGATATTCTTCTCATCTTTATAGTTGAAAAAGAAGAAGTTACAAATTGATGGAAATGTCTACCATTAAGTTTGATTCGTACTATATTCATTTCTTCAGTAGATACTTACAACATAATCCCACTGATTGACTTTTGACAGTATTAAAATATTAGTTGAGCAGACAGTATTTAAACTGTAATTGGATTTTAAAAACTAGCAGTGGAAACAAGTCTTTTTGCAGTGCTGTCTATCCCACCGCATGGAGATTTGCCACAGCTTGTTACAAAGAAATTGCAGATGCAAAAAACAAAGTAACGTTTAGTTTAGTGACATAAATTGTAAAAATGTTTGCAGTTTTTTTACTACCCTACACTGTCATCAGAAAAATAATGAACTTTTACATTGTATATTTGTGGCACAAAGATTAAATTTTATATGATTAATGGATTTATATATAACTTCATTATTAAATGCAGCATCATAATTCAAATCATATAAAATTACTCAAAAAGAAGAGGCTTCCGATTTCACTTTCTTGTAATAAATGACAAATGGATAAAGAGAACACTGAATCTTTTTCCAATAGTAACTCTGTATCTTGTCTTGTACTAAAAAGTGTAATTGAAAATCTGCAAAATCTGCCAGGACAACCGCCTCATCAATAGCAATTGTTTCTTTGAGATGCTTTAGATAGCTTGATTTTGCAATAAATGAATGAGAAGCATATTTATTAATCTTTTCACACAAGAGCACTATGAGTTCATTCAATGGAAGGTTTATGGTTAATAGTTCAGTTCTATATGTTACTTTCCACTGTTTCAAATTCACTGACTGTTCATTTTTATCATTTTGTGTCAGATACTGTTGTAAAAAAATTTGGGCAACTTGTATGCTAGGACACTGGGCTATCCCTAAGGTTGGTGGCTAGGGTGCATCGCTTGGTACTGTAACTTCCCCCTCCCTAACCCTCTTGCTCACCTCTGAGCAAATGAATTTATGTTTTCCCCTAGTGTAGGGGAATGGTTTTTTAATCAAAAAATTACTTGACCTCATATTTTTTAATTTGCTAAAAGATTGATAACAATTTAAAAAATATAATTTGTAAAATATTTTATTAAAAAAATATTTCTCATTTGAAGCGGTTCGAAGTTTTACAGATTTAAGTTTTAAATAAAAAATGAATAAAATACAATTTTCTTTTATTTCTTAGTTATATTATTTCAAGAACATCTTTCTTTGATTTAAAGTTGGGAAGTTCTTCCCTATGTATCATTCTTGTTCTAACAAATCCATCTCTTCTTTCTTGGCCATAAACAATGACAGATGCTTCCGTCACGTTTTGACGCAGCGTTCTGTTGCTTGAGTGTGAATGCTGAATTAAAGAATTTTCAATGGATTTTCACAGAACTTGGAGATTTTCGCTTTAGAAAGGTTTATTTTATAAATTATTATTTAGAAAGTTAATTTTTGAAGATTATTAGCGTCAATGTTAATCTTTGGAGATATTCTTTTTCGAATAGCAATGTCTCCAAACTCATTATTTCCTCTAATTTCTAAAATCTTATCAACGCCAAACTTTCTTTTAATTTCGTTAGTGCTAGTCAACAGTGAAACCAGAATACCTTCAATATGGCTCTACCAATCCCAGTTTGTATATATGGTGTGATAATATTCACCACATTGACTGGTAGTGTCTTAAGAATTTTAAGTTCAAGCAAAATATGTTTTGGTTCGTCCTCCAGCAGATGTTTAGTAGAAATTTCAAAATAAAGTTTAAAATACATTTTGACACAAAACTCAATTAACACCTTCAAGATCTCCAGCTCATTGTATTTAAGGTTATGATTTCTTGTCTACAAAAACATCAAAGCCATACCTGTTGTAAGCCAGCGAGAATGAGACAGTGATCCACATTTGAGATTTACGAGATCCGGAGAAAGTTTTCCTGATTTGATAGCACTTACATATCTATAACTGATATAAGCATCAGTAGATAAGCTTTTTATGTCTTTCTCATCAAATTTTGGAAGTTCTTCTCCATCTGACAGGGGTGTAAAATTACAATTTATTGTCATATTATTTATTTACTTAAGATTTTTGCAAACTAATCTTGTAAATCCATCCTTGTTATTTGTCGGAACATCGTGTGATATAATTAAATGTCTTAGCATGAATTCATTTGTATATTTCATTCAAATTGTCTTATAGCATTTATGTCCTAACATTTTCTCAAGATGGACCTGAATTCCCCCGGACCATCCTGAGTTGGAATTAGTTGAATCTCCACCTATTACTATGCATGATTCAGTAACATTGTTTTTTAAATCACCTCATAGAGTGTATCTGCTATCTTTTTTGCAGGTTTTTCCGGATGAATGGCAATTTCTGGCGTGATGTGAGCAAGATAACGTCCAGTTGGCTCCCAAGTTACACTTATATGCTTCTCTTTTATGAGTCTAGGGTAAAGTTTTCTATATTTATCTGGAATTAACGTTTTGGTCCAGTCTTTTCTTCCATCATAGCAATTCCAATTATATTTTCGTTACTATATTTATTAGCTTCAATTATTGTATTTTCTTTCATTACATTATTCTTAGCCCTTCACATTTTGTTTGGGTCAACAAAAAAGTATGACAAATCAGGAGAAAGATAACCTGCGGCTATAAATCTTTTATTATACCAGCGACTATAGTTGCCGCACCAACATTAGAAATATTATATCTTATTGCAGCTGATGCCGCATGTGTTATGGTCATTTTGTTTTGCTTTAGACTTGGTTTTTCTAAGTATCTTGTAACCAGTGATTCCAATCTTCTAAGTTTTTCTTCAAGCAACTTGTCGACCAAAGTTTTTGTTTCGTTATTTAGTTGAGGAGTATTTATATTGTATGTATCATTGTTGTTGTTTTCTTCCAACAGATAGAAAACTAGTTCAGGATTCTAAATAGTTTAAAAATGCAGTTTCTATAATGTATATTATTACTTACCAATATTGATAAGTAATAAGATATATAATAGAATATATAAATTTTAAATTCAAAAAAGTTTAATGTATATATTAAACATTAAAAAGTTAGTTTTAAAGTCTATTTTAGATTGCGGTAAGAAATGTTTTAAAACAACTAAAGAATTCTATTCATTCATTGTAATTTAGCTAACCTGAAATTTATCAAATTCATTTTTTCTTTCATTTTTTTTTTTTTTCCGTTTTTCTTTCAGTTTCTTTCTGACTGTTTTTTCTTTTTTTTTCTACTCTGTAAGCGAATCGATTTTTTATAATCACGTAAACAAATTTGCATAGTAGAAATCTCTTTCTTTTTATTCCTCTGATTACGAAGCCAAAAAAGATCAATTATACGAACTTTTTGTAATAGATAACATGACAATAAACATGTGCACTTATCTTTCTGAAATTGTAACTGGTGGTTTAAACTGACTATTTGCTTTGAACCATTGAGCTGTTACCAGTTTAGCAAGTTCTCTGCTTAGTTCTTTTGTAACAAATTTATGTTTTCTACATTCAAACACTATTTCTTTTCTTTCCTAAAAGGTAGATATAGGTTTATATCTACCTTTTATATAAATTCACTTTATATAATTTATATAAAGTGAATTTATATTTTTAATATAACCACTTTTAAAAATATTTTTCAAGTTCTAAAAAAAAATTAATTTGAATTACTGATCTTTTTGTGGGTACCTCCGACAAAACAAACTCTTTACAATTTCCAAAAAAATTAGACAATTTAGTTGCTAAGTTATGTCAAGTTTTCCCATTTGATGTATAATTACTCATTGTTAATTCTTTTATTAAAAATTAAAAAAAAGTGCACATTATTAAAAAGTATTTATGATTAGAATCTTTTTTATAAAAAAAGTTTCTAGTATATTAACGAATAAATTTTGAAATTTCGGGTAAATAAACTGAATAAAATTCTGCTGCTTTCGTTTCTTCGTTTTGAATATATCTTTACTTAGCAAAAGCAACAGGTATTTAGACAATTTAACAATATTAATTTAAATAATAACCAAGATAAAACATCTACTACAAGGTCAAAAAACTAACCACATAATTTTATCACATAATTCATTTTACCCTTTGGTGGCGTCCGGGACAAATGTTTTTGTGGCGTCCCCTCCCTCCAGTAATAGTTACGTATATAAGTTTTTTGTGCTGCCACCAATACTTTAATACTAACACCACCTACCATTCTACCAAAAAGATAAATATACAAACATTAGATTTAAGAATAGTAATAG
>NC_088928.1:23622500-23652500 GCF_038396675.1 Hydra vulgaris | reverse complement strand
TATTAACTATTTTTCAATGGAGTTTTTTGTAATATAATTATCTTTTTTGAAATGTTCTTATTTCAGATACCAAGTTTATGTATTGTTATATTGATATATTACGATTAATAATTGTAAAGTAAAAAAAAGAACCCTTTGTTTAAATTCCCACCCTGTGGGTGTCATTCATTAAATTTGTGTGGACTAGTTGTTGCCTCAAGCTGTACAGATGCTAAGACTTACTTTGAAACTGTTTAAACCGTGTATACAATCTTCTATGTTGATAAGTATTGCAAATGAAACGCTGGAAAATATTGAAAAAAAGGCTTCATGGTGTATCTTTGTATAGGTAATCTAGAACACGATTGACTGAGAGACTTGACAGCATCTCTAATCAAATCAATGAACCTATGGAAGAGATTCAGAGTTTAAACCTTACGCCTATAACAAAAACTGAGAATAGATGTGCCCTTAAATATATGAGCTTCTTCAAATGTGTTCTTATGTTTGGAATTTGGATTACAACCTTCACATTTATTGGTTGCTGCAACCAGGTCATTCAGACAAGAAAGGCAAATATTGATATTGAAGTAAAAAATATTGAAGCATTGATCAGTCAATTTAAATCTGTTTAAGAGGAGTAGGTCTTCTAACATTTTTAGAAGAAATTTGCTGAAGATACTGCAATAATCAGTTCTGAATTTCCAACAACTAAAAAGTGAAGTGCAAAGGTTTTGCTGGGGAGCAAACTGAAGGTAATGAACATTATACAGTATCAACAGAAATAGAGTAAGGAGAGGAAGCAACATTTCGGAGAAAAATTTTTATCACATTCTTGATTCAATCCCAGTGACAGTGACCTCAAGTAAGCGTTTATTCAGTAAATTGAAACTCATCAGAAATTTTTTGCGCTTAACTATGGGACCAGATCGAAAAATTTATCTTGCTATTTTGAGTATCGAGTGTCTATTAGCATGAAGTTTCAATAACTGTTAAAGAAACAAAAACTGGACTACTTAATTGTACTTACATACCAGTAATATAATCAAAAAATCTGGAAAGTTTGATATATATATATATATATATTTTTTTTTTTGGGACACCCTAAAAAGAGGTGTGCGCTATCTAGAACTTGGTTACTAGGTATATTATGACCAAATATATCAGAATTTTTAAATATAAACAGTTATAAGTGCTTGGTGTAAAACTTCAAATTTTTTTTTTTTTTTTTTTTTTTTGCTATTTTTACAATAAAACTTGTAAATATTAGAAAAAAAAATTATGTTAAGCATTTATCATATTAAAAATTATGTGAAATATATGTTGCTTGTGTTGAAGAATTGTGGAAAGAAATGTTGAACAATATCACAAGCACTTCAAGTCTGATTTAGCTGGGTTTTAGTCAGATTTTTATTCAACGTTTTTCCATGGTTTTTTGCAACCAACAAAACATTCTGCTTCATATCTTCATTTCGGTATGACGTAATAAAGTCTTGCATCAGTTTTATATTTTTTTCTGCACAATCATTGGTGACTACCATATTATTAACAAAAAACTTAAAGTTGTCTAAAGCAGTCAAGTCCCTTTGTGCAGCTAACTTAACCTGGTCATGGGTAAACTTGGCTAGTTTTTGGAGTATATTCTTCTTCTCATCTTTTTCAACATCATCATCAACTAAAGCCATTACAACAAGCTGCTGACTTATATACCAGGTTTAATTTTGCATGCTTTTCAGTATTGATTGAGAAAACTCGGGATATTCTTTACTTAAATCAAACACATCTTTGAATGCTGCTAAATCATTAACTGGTGCTTTAATACTAAGAGAACTTTTGAAAAACCAAGGATAGTATGTTAATAACCAACTACTTCTCCTTTTCATTCATGATGTTTGAGATGTTCTTTGTCATTTCTAATGTAAGCAAATAAATTGCATCTGCCATAAATCGTGCTGCATGGCAAGCTCCTGGCTGATGAAATTTTATAGCAGGAGCATGACCACCAAGGTAGTAAACATATAACTTACAAAGATTTTTGTAGTCTCCTCTTTTGAAAATATTATCATGAAGTGCAGTTTTCCCAAACTTTAATGCTGTTTTGGCTATATTATAGACAGGTGATCTAATCTCTAAAGAAGTCTAGTTAAAATTAACCAGATTGTCTGATGATGTGTCTATCTTGTCAATAATTGTTGACCAAGCCTTCTGTAAGCGCACATAAATTTCTCTTCTCGGAGACTTGGACTCGGCGCCAGTCAGAGCCGTCAGAAAATGTTTAATATGTATTTCATTAATATGGTGAAGACACATGCACCAGACAAGACTAGTATTAAGGATAGTTGATAGGATTGTAACTGCTCCCGCAAATTTTCCAGTGTTGGATGCAGTTTTGTCGCAGCAAACACCAATAATATTGTTGACAATATCATAGTTATCCAAGAGATTGAGAATTAAATTTGACTGCTCGGACCCAGTTGAATTTTTTGCCTGCACTATGCCAAGCAAAAAATCATCTCTACATTCCAAATCTGGGCTAGTTACACTAACTGCAATTCTTTCACAGTTAACTGTCAGATCATTCTCTTCTTCCAGCAGTCTAACAAGTTTCCCATCAAAATGGACAATGAGTTTTTTTCCTTTTAAAACATCAACAAGATCCTGTCTTAGTGTTTCTCCTAAATCAATTAAATTATACATTTAAAATAATAGAGATAATAAAAAAAATAAACTTAACCACTTAGGTGAATAATATTTACCAAGATTTTCAATAATTCTGTATCTCTTTCTGTGTATAGTAGATCTTGAAAAATTAATCTCTCACAAATCAACACCTGCTTTATTGCATATAGCAGAAATTATAGCAGTCTGGGGCCTAACACCGATTCTATACCGAACGCTAACAGCAGAAGTAGCTTCAATTAGTTCATCTGGAGTTAACTCTAAAATTATTTTCGATTTTTTTGATTTGAATACATTATATTCAGAATCATCACTTTTTTCACATTAAATGGAACTTTCAAATGGGATAACATCATCTTCAAATTCAATTTGTCCATCCAAAACTTTGTCAGTACTTTTCTCGTCTGTTGATTTCTGCAATCTGTCAAATGTTTGCAAAGTCCTTTTTTCTTTTTGAGCCTTTGTGTTTTTTTGATTATTCAATTGCCTAACTCTTTCGTATCTCTGCTTTCTTCGCAGAGCCTTAATTTCAAATTCTTCATCATGCTGTGCAGTCATGGTCATATTCCTTTTAGATCTCTGGTCTTCGTAGAAGGCTGCATTTTCTTTCTTTGCATCTTCGGTTCTTCTCTGATCTTTCATTATCATGTCAATTATTGTAGGAACAGATATAACAAACAAGGTATTCACCTCCACCTGGAAATCTACTTGCTTTTGAGTCCAGATCCCTTTACTTGAACTCCAAATTAATTTACTCCATCATTTCATTTTGTTATATTTCTCTGTGAGTTTTAGGATCCTTTCACTGAAATATATTACATAGTTGAAGTTACTAAAAAACAAGATAAGCCTATAATAATTTTTTTGTGTGTAAAATTTACCTTACAGATCTTCCACTAATGATGTTGCACGTAAAACCAGCTTTTATCCAGATGTCAGTGACAGCTGAAGTTACGCATCTATTGATTGATCTTTCGCATGCTCTATACTGGCAAACTAGACTTCTGGTTCCTTTTTTTGTTGGACAAGCAATAATTTCTTTGCTGGACTGAAATCTGGTGCTCCTATATAAAAGAGAATTAACTGAAATATATAATTATATTCATGAACTGTATGTTAAGTAAATAAATTAGAAAAAAACTAGATATTAAAATTACCTAGAAGATTTTAAAAAGTGAAAGTATTGCAGGATATTTCTGACACTGGGCAGCTGGTTGACTGGAAGCTCATTCATGGGGTATTTTAATAGATATAGAGATTGTCTTAAACTGCTTTGAACAGTGTACTTTTCTTTTTCCCCTGGTCCTTATTTGGTGGATTATTTTAGTGTACGACCCATTTTTAACAATATATTTAATTATCAAACTAAAAACTTTGAAACAGTTTTAAATCACATGTATATTAAAGTAATCAAAATTTTATAAGTAAAAAATAGCAATGATCAATAAAATACCAATAATCAAGAAAAAAAGTGAAATATACAATTGAATAAAAGTAAAAGATGACTACTTTAAAAAATTATATTTAAAAAATCCTATTTTTGAATAAATTTCATCTTTTTTATATCACATGTACAATTAAAATAATAAAAACTTAAAAAACATAACAAAAATTGACATTTTTTAAAAATTTCAAGTTTTACACCAAGCTCTTACACTTGTCTCAGATCAATATTTTTTATATATTTCGGCTTTTTACATATAAGAGCCAAGTTTTTGATAGGGCACAAAAAAAAATTTTTTTTTTGAGACACCCTAATATATATATATATATATATATATATATATATATATATATATATATATATATATATATTATATATATACAGTATTGGACAAAACATTTGCAACCAACATCGAACAATGCTAAAAAGTGTTCCTAATTTTACATGCCTTAACAACGAAACAAACTATACTACCACAGCAAACAGTTCAGGAGTCTGGAGTCATAGCATGCCATGACATGAGCAATCAGCTGACAGGTGACAGCACACAGGCAGAATTTCGTTGACAAGTGCCATTTTTCAACGGACAAAACAAGTGCAACTTTTTTGGTTTGTTTCATTTTCTTAAGTCTGGTCCGTGTCAACGTCACAGAAGTTTTTTAATAATTAAAGGAAGTATCCAGAAGTTTCCAGAAGAAGCATCTGGAAGTATCCAGTAGCATCCAGAAGTATCCAGGAACATTCAGAAACATCCAGACGCATCCAGAAGCTTCCAGAAACATCGAAAAGAAGCATCTAGAATCTTCCAGAACAGGTTTACACAGGTTCATTTTACTATATAAGAGACATGTAAATCGACATGTAATTCAGTCAGTATTATCAAGACAGTTTATCAAAGTGAGTTTTATCAAAGTGTTTTATCGAAGAACATCAATACAAGAAGTGAAATACAACAAGTGTTTCATTACATCAATACAGTCCACATCCAACCAAGACGTTGTGTTCCACAGAGCATTATTGTATCATCACAAGGTAAATGTAACACGGTAAGCCTTGAGAAGCGTTTTTTTTTTTTTATTATTATTTTTATGACTTCAAGTGCAAAAATGGCTCCCGACAGTCTTGGATTGGAACTAAGAAAAAAAATTATTGGCGATTACGTAAGTGGAATGTCACAAAAAAGTATTTGTGATAAATATTGCGTGAAAAAACGGGCCGTATCAAGACTATGTTCCAAATATCGTTCTACGGGGAAGTTGGCAGCAGATAACAAAGGTGGAAGACTGCGTTCCACCATTTCTAGAGAGGATTCTATGATTGTCAGATCCGTCAAGGATCCCTGGATATCATTAGTCGAGATACAAAAGCAATTAGAGCTGCCTGTATTGGACCAAATAATCAGACGACGTGCTGTTGAAGCCGGATTGTTTTCTGGACGCCCTGCAAAGAAACCGCTGATTTCACTAAATAACCAGAAGAAAAGACTCCTGTTTGCTAAATCTCATATTGACTGGAATGTGCAGAAATGGCAAACTGTCCTGTTCAGTGATGAATCGAAGTTCAACATCATTGGGAGCGATGGCATTTGCTGTGTACGTCGACAGGCCGGAAAACGCCTCGATTTACGTTACTGCCATAAGACCGTGAAGCATGGTGGAGACAATGTAATGGTCTGGGGTTGTTTTTCTGCTAACGGTCTAGGTCCAATACATCGAAACAATGGAATAATGGACCGTTTCATGTATAAAAACATTCTGAAAGATGTTATGTTACCTCATGCTGAATGGAATATGCGAATAAAATGGGTTTTTCAGCAAGACAACGATCCGAAACACACTGTAAAAGTAGTCAAGCAGTGGTTTCAAGACAACCACCTATCGGTGGTGGATTGGCCGCCTCAATCTCCAGATCTCAACCCTATCGAGAACGTGTGGGAGATCGTCAACCGCAGAATTAATTGGGAAGGTGTTCTTAATAAGGATCAACTGTTTGAACAAATCCAAAAGGCCTGGGCAGCGATTCCAAAAAGTTTCATTGATCACCTTATCGAATCTATGCCTCGAAGATGCAAGGCTGTGATCGACAACAAAAGATTCGCCACGAAATATTGATAGCAAAATACAGCTTGGTCAACATTTTGTCGAGTTGCACTTCTTTTGTCCAGAAGGAAATCAATTTTTTTTAATACTTTTGATTAATTTAATAATTTTCGTGTACAAATAATGAAATTTGTGATGAATAAAACTTGAAGAACTTTGTCTCTAAACAGTTACATAGTTATTTCTCTAAATTTAAAAAATGCAGCACTTTTATATAAAGAAACTAAATTAGCATAATTTGGTTGCACTCATTTTGTCCGATACTGTGTATATATATATATATATATATATATATATATATATATATATATATATATATATATATATATATATATATATATATATATATATATATATATATATATATATATATATATATATATATATAAGTTTACCATAATTTTAAGAAGAAATTGTAAACCCGGACAGGCCGGGGTAAGGGTAGGGGTAGAAGTGTACTAGGGGAGGGGGTGTTGCAAAATACTGAAACCCAGACAGCACACGACTCCGGGCCAGAACTCTGGCGAATCATCGCACGCCGTTGTGATTATATTAGTAAAGGGCCATTACTGGCGCGAATCTGGCAAGCGACTGAAGCAACTTTTTAATGATAAATCATCGCAAAGAATTGCAACGGCGTGCGACGAAATGCCAGAACTCTTGCGAGTAGTCGTAAGCCACTGCGACGGCATTTGATTTTGGGCCAGCACTGGCCTGTTTGCGTTGGATACAGAGTTTTGGCTGAATGATGTCTCACCATAATTGCCATTATTTAAATGCTCTTTTCGTTATTTGTTACAAGATATATTTTGACAAAATATATCTTGTAACAAAATGTTTGTTATTACAACAAAATATTACTGTGCTTTAGTTTTGTGTAAAAGTTATGCTGATATGCAAAAGATGATTATTTTATAAAAAACATGGCTGCTAAAAATTAAAGTTTTTATAAGGTTAGATATATCTAACTGTGACTTTAACTTTTTATTTACTATAACAAATAAAACATTTTAATCTCAAGAACTGCAATTTCATCGACTAAATAAAGAATGTACAACTTTTTCAATTTAATTTAATATATATATATATATTTTTTTAGTTTACAATTATTAATCGTAATATAACAATATAACAATACATAAACTTGGTATCTGAAAGAAGATCCAAAAGATCTTGTCGTCAGAACCATATAAAATATATCAAACGTGTATATATAATATAATAAAAATACAATTGATTTAATAATTATTAACAATGTAGAATAAACAAAAACAGAAAATAATTTTACATTTCAAAAGTATTTATATATATTGTCAGTAGAAAGAATAAAGTTTTTTAATTTAGTTTTAAAAACAGAAAACGAAATTGACAAACCAAAATTTGGAACAACAATTTTGTTCCATAAATACGGTGCTCGATAGTTTATGCAAAATTGATTAAACTTTGTTTGACAAAAGGGTTCAATTATTAAATTATTAATTCGTAAAGTATATTTGTTTATAGCTTTATAGGTAAAAAGATCTTTAAAAATGAACAAAAACATAAAATATTATAGACATTGACTTCGTAAACGTTAAGTGCTTTAACGTTTTTAAACAAAATATTAGAATGAGAAAAACGATTTTTAAAACATATTAAACGCATTGCGTGTTTCTGACGATGGTAGAGATTTCGTAACTTACTTTTAGAGGTACTTCCCCAAACAATATTAACATAATTTATATAGCTATGTATAAATGAGTAGTAGAGTTGAATTGAATTTTTTTTATTTAGATAGATCTGACCTTATATAGAATTCTAATACTTTTGGCCGATTTAGTAGAAATAAAGTCGATATGATACTTCCATGTAATATTTTCATCAATGTAAATACCTAAAAATCTTGTGACTGACTCCTTTTTTAATTCAATTTTATCAATAAAAAGTTTAGGTAAATTTTTTGGTAAAAAACGCTTTTTTGCGAGGGAGTGGAAAAGGATCCATTTTGTTTTGTCAATGTTTAAAGTTAACTTGTTGTACTTAATATAACTATACAAGACCCCTGTTTAACTACCTAATTACACCTAAAAGGATACCAGAAGATATCCACACTATTAGCTACCTTCCTGCTATAAACTCATCACCTACGAACTTGAGCACAGTGCTTGAAGTTCTGCTCCAGTCAAAATCTAAAGCCGAGAATCTTGGTCTCTCAGAAACTGACGTTACAATGGATCAAGCTATATATGCAAAAGCGATGGAAATACTGATGAACCCTAATCATATTGATCTTAAAAGATTTATTGTCCTCCGAATGGGTGCATTTCACACATCTCATATTTTTCTAGCTGTTATTGGCAAAAGATTTAATGATGCCGGATTACAAGACTGGATAATTGAAGCTGATACAGCCGGTGGATGATTAATTTGCTTTAACAGTTTTTACCTCCTTTAAACAGTTCGTTAAATGTTTAAAGGAGGTAAATAAGTTTGCCTTAATATGCTTTATGACTGTGAATTTTCTTTTTTATTTACCCCCTCAAGGTCGAGTAGACCACTACAGTCGGGGAGGCTACTTTTTGTGGCGCAGTACTACCAGGGACGTGTTGGGGATCGGACTCGGAACTTCTCGCTTATGAGACGAGTGCTCTACTACTACACCACTACCGCATTCAGTTTATATAGTTCATTCAATTTAATGATGATATTAAAATTACACTTTGATTATTTCTCGACGAATTATGACAATTAGAAATCCTTGTTTGATGATGATTTCTTCAAAACTTTAGATGATTACTCAAATATGTTAAATGATATTCATAAATTTTTATTTTACTTTGCTCCGTTCAACGAAGGTTACTTACTGGACTCTTCATTTGGAGGCAACGCACCAAATGCTACCGTAGTTTTTTGCATATGGTTGTCCGAATTATTCTCGCTTTTTAACTATTGGACCGAAATGATGCAAACTCCTAAAACTCATCCAAGTATTTATCAACAGTTTATATAAGCTTGTACTCCAAAATATTTTATTTGGATTTCAACAAGTTTTAGTTTTAAAAATAGCTTCAAATTAAATCTTTATAGTTTATTATCTTTTTGATAGGGATGGAAATTTCTCCGTAAGAAGAACGAACGATACGTTAAACAAAGTTCCATCTGACCAATGCATTGAACAAACTATAAATCGTGATCAGAAATGCTAAGAATGCTGATCAACTTGAGGTTGAATGGATTATCATTCCACCTTCTCCAGAAGATGTTTTGCAGTTAATTTCCTGTGCATGCAAAAAGTTAAAATCTGAAACACGAGTTTGTCTTCGTCGATCGCAAAAATTGAGTTGTACGGATTTGTGCAACTGTTCGTCTTGTGAAAACTTAAATGATTGGGACGACACTTGGGACGATAACAGAATATTATTCGACTGATTCCGATGCAATTTCAGGATTTTTTGAAACTGATATCTATTTATGATATATATATATATATATATATATATATATGTATATGTATGTATGTATGTATGTATACAGGGGCTTATAAAGACTTTATGATGCCCGGGGTAAATCATTAAAAATTTACTGAATGCCTCTACCTTAGCATCACTAAAATAAAAATAATAACAATAATAAAACACTTCTAGTATTTTTTGTCCACTAATGATACCCCATAAACGTGCCTGGGGGAACTGACCCGGATCCCCCACACACTGTGCGCCCCTGAATATGTATATGTATATATACATATACTGTATATGTCCCTGTATATATATATATATATATATATATATATATATATATATATATATATATATATATATATATATATATATATATATATATATATATATTATATATATATACATATATATATATATATATATATATATATATATATATATATATATATATATATTATATATATATACATATATATATATATATATATATATATATATATATATATATATATATATATATATATATATATATATATATATATATATATATATATATACATATATATATGTATATAATATAAGGTTTTACTTAAGAGGTTATCTAACATTTAACGTAAATCTGTATTTTTTACTTTGATAAAAATATATATATTTTCGTGACGTCATCAGTACCAAATAAGGGCCCAAATTTGACCCTTTAAGCACTTTCAGAAAGGCACGTAAAGTTTTTCTTACTCAAGACATCAACCTTAAACTATTTAATTAGTTTTTGTAATGTCCACTTCATTTTCAAGAAAAAATTACACGTAGCGTCCAGACTAATTGAGAAGAAAGTATCAAAGAACTTATTATATATTGTATTTGCGTCATCACTAAAGTTAATATGTTTCCAATGCAGAAGTGATAATTGATTTTGAAAGGATTTTATATTGTTTTAGTTGAAGGAAGACACGTTTTTTTATTATATTTTGTCTTTCGAGGTTATTAGAAGATATAGTATGAATTGTAAGAAAAATGGGGAAATGATCGGATATGTCGGTTTTTATAAATCCTTTTTGTAATTTCTTATTATAAATATCTGTTGTAAAAATATTATCAATCAACGTAGTTGAAGTTTTGGTTATTCTAGTAGGGCGATTAATTAAAGGAAGAGCTCCTGCCATAAATATTTCATCATAAAAACTTTTTACTTTTTTATCTTTACTATAAATTAGACAGTTCATGTTGAAATCTCCAATTATAAAAGTAATTTTGTTTTCTTTGCTACCTTTGTGAATGGATATTACGTTGTAAAAGAAACTAAGATTTTCAGACGCACCATCCGGTGGTCTATAACAGCAGCTTAATAGAATACTTTTTTTTTTTATTGTTTAAAATTTCAATAGTTACGATTTCTTTATCGCCGTCAGAAACGCAGATATCATTCCTAATGTGATATTCAATGTGTTCCTTAACGTAAATCAGAACTCCTCCACCCCGTTTATTTGTTTATCTTTCTAACAAAATTGTTTCAAAACCTGGAAGATGGAAAATAGAATTATTTTTAAACTCATTCGAAGAAATCCATGTTTCTGTTAAACAAATTATATTAAAAATATTTTCAGTTTCATTTAAAAAATCACAAAACTTTTCAAAATTTTTATTTAGACTTCTAATATTAATGTGAAGGATTCTGATTTTTTGATTTTCAGTGCCGTTTTTATTAAGATATACTTTTAACTTATTGGGATAAAGATAAGAACAACGTGTGTTCACATCATTAAAAAAGTTGACATCTGGATCTGAATTAAGATCTGATTTTAAGTATTTATCATGAAAATTAAAAGTAAAGGATTCCTAGTCATCCATTTTTGTTTTTAAATTTGATTATAGAATATTAAAAGAATTCCTTTATAATTATAGGTCACGCGTAATTAATTTATTGTAAGTTACTTTAGCAAACTTACCTTTCGCTCGCAATTCCTTCGCTTCTTTGAAAAGCTTTCTTTGTAAAGTTATTGTAAAATCGCTAAAATCTTCGTTAACGTACAACCGCTCGTTCCAAAGCTTCATCGTCGTATATTTGTTTAACACTAGGGCTTTGTCTTTGAAGTTTTGAAATCGAACAACTATTGATCTGTTTTTTCCTGTTTCTTTTCCAACTCGATGGGCTCTATCTATTAAAATATTTTCTTGTATATTAAGCTTCGTATTGAGGTTATTTGTATCTTGTATATTAAGCTTTGTATATATATATATATATATATATATATATATATATATATATATATATATATATATATATATATATATATATATATATATATATATATATATATATATATATATATATATATATATATATATATATATATGTATATATATATATATATATATATATATATATATATATATATATATATATATATATATTTATATAAGTTAAATTAAAAAAGTTGTGTATATATGTATATATATTGTATCATAAAATAGATAAATTAAATTAAAAAAGTTGTGTATATATGTATATATATTGTATCATAAAATTATATAATATACAATATATATATTACAACTTGTATAGAATTATATATTATATACAATGTATTACAAATATATGATATATAGAATATAAAGAATCAATTGTTGAAAAAAAACCAGAAGATAAACTTGCAATAACAGGTATTTTGTCTTTCATTGATAAAGCTGAAGTGAAGCCAGTATATTTGAGAAGGTTGCACTCTAAAGATTTAACGAAACCTGGTCCTATCCTTGTTGAACTCAGTGAACCTAGTCTGCGAAATCCAATCCTTTTAGCAGCTAAAAACATGAGAAATAGTGAGGTTCATAAATCAATATATATGAGTCCAGATTTAACTGAGTCAGAAAGACAGTTACATTATCAATTTAGACAAGAGAGAAATAAATTAAACTCAGAATTCTAACTCTCCCTTTCGATATGAAATCCGTCGAAATCAAATCCAAAAATTCAAAAAAAACATATAATCTAGATAAAGAGTTGTATCAAAACATTAAACACAATACTTTTTGAGGTGTATGTACTTAAATACAACATCTTTGGAAAATAAATTCAATGAATTTATGGTTGTTGTCAATACAAATTGCCCATATCTAACTGGTGTTAGCGAAACTTGGTTCAAAAGCAACTCAATAGTCAATATTCAAGGATATAATATTTTTAGAAGAGATAGATGTGATGGACGCAGAGGAGGTGGTGTATGCCTTTATGTAAAAAGTTCGATTGATTCATATGAGCTTATCAATATTCAGTTTAATCAGAGCAAAATTAAGCAAGTCTGGGTTGTAGTGTTTTTTGGTAAAGATAAATATTTAGTTGGTTGTCTCTATAGGCCAAATGATTTTGTAGATAAGGCTTCTTTTGATTTAGTATTTAAAGAAGCTTGAAATTTTGTCAATAAAAAAGGCTTCAAAGATGTTTTAATTATGGGAGATTTTAATTTTCCTTCAATAAACTGGTCTAATGGAAATGTATCTTCTATTAACAACAATTCAGGGATTGAGCATATCTTTAGTAATACATTAAATGACACTTTTTTATATCAACATATAAATGCTCCAACTTTTCGAATCTCAAACGAAGTGGCAGTTAATATATTAGATTTGATTTTTACAACTGAATCCAGAAATGTATGTACAATAGATACACAGTTTGTTCTTGATAATACCACTAAAGGTCATTTGGTTATATTTTTTAATTACTTTGTTACAAATAAAGTAAAAATTCCTCCTGTAAACTGTTATAAGTTTCTTAACCAAAAAGCAAACTATAATAACATTTCTTAATTTATTTCTAATGTTAACTGGGTACAACTGTACTATAATAAATCAGTTCAGGATATGTATAATGAATTGATTTACTACTCAAGCATTGCAAGCAATTTATTTATTCCCACTGTTGATGTTTCACAAATTATAAATATGAAATCTCCTTCGATAAATAAAGAACTTAAATCTCTAATTAAAAAAATTTTTTAAATATATAGACATTGTGCTCGAAAATGGAAAGATAGTAATTTGAGTAAAGAATATAAAATACTATGTCGGGTTTAAAATCTGAAGTATAGAATTCTAGAATAAATTATGAACAAGACTTAGTAAAAAAAGCAAATCAAAATCCAAAATTGCTATATAAATATATAAACAATCAATTAGTTGTAAAAGATTCAAGTAAAGCTTTACGAAAAGATGATGGATGTATTTCACAAGATCAAGTTTAAATTGTAAATATTTTAAACAAGTGTTTTCAAGATGTATTTGTTATTGAGCCCAATGGTGCTCTTCCAAATTTTGAGTCAAGAGTAAATTATTGTGCTGAAAATTTGTCTGATCATACTCCTAATGACATTAGTTATAATGATGTTTTGAACAGGCTTCAGAGTCTTAATGAAAATAAAACCTTTGGCCCTGATAAACTTCACCCTTCACTGAAGAATTCTGCAGAGGTGTTTGCTCTTCCTTTAACATTAATTTTCAGAGAATCATTAGCTTCGAGCCAACTCCTAATTCAATTTAGATCTGCAAATATAACACCTCTCTTTAAAAAAGGTGACAAAGCAGTGGCAGCTAATTACAGACCAGTTTCCCTAACTTCAGAGGTGTGCAAAATACTAGAAGGTATTATTCTAACAAAAATTGAAACTCATTTTTATAACAACAATTTGCTATCAGAACAACAACATGGATTCATAAAGAAAAAATCATGTACAACAAATCTATTAGAAACGATAGATTTTATAACATTAAACATTGAAATCATACTCCAGTTGATGTTTTTCTACTGGATTTTGCAAAGGCATTTGACACAGTTGCTCATAATAGATTGTTGCTAAAGCTAAAAGCTTATGGTATTGATGGATTAGTACTAAAATGGATTACATCCTTTCTAAGAAATAGGAGACAGAGAGTGGTTAGCGGTGAGATTGTCTCTAATTGGGTTGATGTTTTTAGCGGAGTGCCACTGGGTTCGGTTATTGGACCATTTCTTTTTGTTATCTACATTAATGATTTGTCAGATACAATCAAAAACGTTTCAAATTTATACGCAGATGATACCAAAATTTTATCAATATGTCAAAGAAATACAGGATGACTTAAATAAATTATTTGAATGGACTCAAGACTGGTTGCTAAAATTGAACATAAAAAAGTGCGTTGTAATGCATTATGGCTCCAACAATAAGAACCCTCCATTTTTTATTAATTTTCACAACTTCAAGATTCTGAGTCTGAACGAGATCTTGGAGTTATTTTTTCAACAAATCTAAAATGGAAAAATCAAGTAACCATGACAATTTTTTTTTTTTTTTTAAATTCTTTTTTACATTTCTTCAATATTTATAAAATTACAAGTTAAGATATAATAATATAAACAATTACAAGTGAGGATTTTTACTATAAATAATAAAAAAAAGAATGCGGAGACTCGTAGAAGACCTTAAGGTCTTGTCGTCGAGAACCGCTGCAAACTCGTTACAAATTTACGTGTTACATATTTTAAAATGAATAAAAAAAAATGTGTTTTACAATATTAGAAGAAAAATATAATTTAAATAAAAAATAGAAATTTTCAAATAAATTTCCTATTAAAAGTATAAAAGTATATTATCAATAGACAAAATGATTTTCTTAAGTTTCCTTTTATAAGAGGTATAAGTCCATTCATGAGAAAAGTCAAAATGTTTCAAAACTATTTTATTCCAAAGAAAGGCTCCTCGGAAAGAAACACAAGATTTACCAAAATTTGTATGCGAAAATTGTAGTTGAATAGAATTATCATTTCGTAGATTGTACTTGTTTTTTTCTTTTATTGAGTATAGGTTATGAAAGGAAGAAGGGGAATCGTTGGTTTTACATTTATACATAAAACATAAAATATTATAAACGTTTAGCTGATATATATTTAAAATATTCATTTCAAGTAAGAGAGGCCTGGCATGAGTAAAACGGTCTTTAAAGTTTATAAGACGTGCAATGTGTTTCTGTTGACTATGAAGAGGTTCTAGTATACTTTTGTTCACACTACCCCAAGCAATGTTAGCGTAGTTAATATGGCAGTGAATAAAGGAATAATATAATTGAGTTAAAGTATGTTTATTTAAGAAACTTCTTGATTTATATAATATTAGTAAAGCAAATCAAATACTGGGACGGATAAAGAAATCATTTGCAAGATTCGACTGTCAACTTATGAGATCTCTCTATTTAACGTTCATTCGTCCACTTCTTGAATTTGCTATTCAAGCAAATTCAAGAAGTGAATTTGCTTGAATAGCATGAAAGCAGACTTTAATGATTTTGAATAATATTCATGAAAGCAGACTTTAATGCAGTTGAAAAAATACAACGTAGAGTAACTAAACTCGTTTCATCAATTAGTTGTCTCAAATATGAAGATCAACTCATTGCCTTAGGCTTGACAACGCTAATTAAAAAAAGAAAAAGGGGAGATTTAATTGAAATATACAAACTTATGCATAGTATTGAAAAGATAAACAGTAGAGAATGTTTTGCACTTGTTAATAACTGTTTGCAGGGGAATTGTTTTAAATACCATAAAGAATTTGCTAACCACCCTTCAAGAGAACATTTTTTTTTTTAAATAGAATTGCAAATGCATGGAACTTACTTCCGACTAAAATTGTTACAGCGAAATCGGTTAATTGTTTTAAAGGAGCTCTTGATTGCTGGTTAAGCAGCAATCAAGCATAACTACTGTTATAGTGTGCGTGATAACACATTCACTGGCTTTGTCCAGCACAGCATGAACTATTACTATATATATATATGTATATATATATATATATATATATATATATATATATATATATATATATATATACACATATATATATATATATATATATATATATATATATATATATATATATATATATATATATATATATATATATATATATATATATATATATATATACTGTTTAAATGACGACACCTTGTATGAGAGTTGAATAAATTTAATATATGAACATCAATAAATACAAATTCTCTCAATACTAATTTTTTTATTTTTCTAAGAAATTTTTGCTAGATTATTGATACTAGCATCTTCAGCTTTAATTACAAATTATTAAATTAAGTCACAATCAAACGGTAACGTCACATTTTAATGGCTTCTTTTAATTTTTGCTTTAATTGGGCTTTTTTAATATTACGTAGGTATAAAAAATATGGCGTCCAGAATTGCGTCTTTACATATTGACCATCATCTAAATTCATACCTCCATTTTTAGGTCCGCATTTGTTGAACTGAATTTCGATTGCCTCTCGAACTTTCTTTCAAATTTTTTGGGTTCTACTTTTAACGTCTTTACTTGATCCCATTTTATACCACATGAACATTTAATTTTATGATGTCCAATAGCAGATTGTTCTAATTTTTCTTCAAAAACATTTTTTTGGTGTTGTTTTGTTCTTGTTGCAATTATCATTTTTGTTACACTCGCATTCTATTAGGTATACTCCGGGATGGCTATTTGATGGTAGTTTTGTTTTGTTGCGTGAAGTTAGCAAAGATTTAAGATTTGCACTAGATTTAAAGACTGCCCCGTAACCTGCTTTCCTAAAGATTTTTCGAAGTTTTGGTAATAATATTGGGATCCACGGTAGTGATATAGTTGGCATGGTTGCTTCGTTGTTAGATAAAATTATTTCATTATTTGAGTGTCGTTTTTTTATAACAATATTTGCAAGGTTTTGCAATTTTTTCTTTTCATATCCATTTTCAGCAAACACATTTATTAGGAAATTGATTTCTTTATTTAAAAATTTTTCAGAGCAAATTGATAAAGCTCTATGAATAAATCCTTTAAATATTCCTTCTAAGATTTTTGGATCGTGGTTTGAATTGGGCTTAACCTGAATATTTGTTATTGCTTTTTTTCGATGAATGTTAAAATCATAATTACCTTTTCGATTATTGGTTATTTGGATATCTAAAAAAATTAATATTTTGTTTTCATCTTCCAATTCAATTGTGTATTTGATGGCATGATGTTGACTGTTTAATATTTGTTGAAAACGGATGGCATTATTTTTATTTGTAAATCTTGCGTGGCTATCATTTACGTACCTGAAAAACGATTTTATTACTAACGGTGGATTAGAATGAAGCGCAATGTCGATTGCTTTATTTTCAAAAAATTGCAGGAAACCTTCCGCAAGTACTACCATGAGTGAAAGTCCTATTGGACCTGAATCTACAAGCTCGTGAATTTCTTCATTCCATAAAAAATAACATTTATATAAACACAGTTCTATTAGTGATTTTATTTCTGAAACGCTTAGTTTTGTTAGTTTATTTAAATTTGGGAAGTGCTCTAACATATCAAGAAGAATTTTTGTAGCCTCTCCCAGAGGAATTGATAGATATAAATTGACAACGCCATAAGATACCTGTATTTCATCGTTTGATATATTCCAAAGTTTAGCTGTTTTTACAGAAGTTGACGAATTTTTTAACTTAGTTTGTAACTCTAAATTGGTTGAAATATATTTACTAGATATTGTGATATTCCATAACTTGGTGTCCCGATGGTTGAAACTACTAATCGCATAGGGTATGATTTTTCCGGTTTGTGCGCTTTAATTACACCATACTTACGTTTTTGTCCTCTTTTATTTGTTTTAATGCTTCACTCTATTTATAATTCAAATTACTGTTTTTTTGAGGTTTAAGCATTTTAAGTTGCCTCAACACGTTTCTGCGTAAGTCTTGTGAACTCTCAATTTTGTTGCTATACTCTAGTTTTAACGCAGTGGATTCTGTTACTGAAATAATGTCTAAATAGGGTATATTTTGTATAGTTGGAACAAATTTAGGTCCTAGTTCTAAAAGATTTCTGTGGTTTTCAGGTATTTCCGTTTCACATAGGTTTAATACGACATCTTTAAGAAATGAAGGAGTCTCAGCTTTTTCTTTTGAATTTATATTTTTCAACATATTAAATTTTTTGATCAGACGATATTTAGATTTAACAAACATTTTTTCTCGGGATTTTTCAGTAACATTTTCGACTGATTCATAATCATCTTGAGTTAATTTTTTATATAAATAGTTTTAAATATATATCGGCGAAACAAAAACGAAAATAGCAACAAGTACATACCATTGAGTATGCATTGACAGAAAAAAAAATGAGAAAACGTTTGGAATTTGGAATTTGATGCTTAAAAAGTTTGTTGAAAAAATTTTGTAGAAATGACCAGGCAAAGGCATAAATTTGCAAGTACGAAATGAAAGTGTTTATGATAGGGACTGATTCTTCAAAAAAATGTAATAGTTTATTTTTCATTCATTAAAAAATTTATGAATAGACGGCAAGGTATACTTTTAAATCTTATTCTTCTATTGACGTTACGAGCAGCCGGAGCCGAGTTTTTGCTGGAAGCCGGAGGCATATTTTGAAACCCTATACAGGCTCAGAATAGTCAGAAAAATGAGCAATCTGATTCGCTGATTTTGAAAGAGAGGCAAGTGCGATTTTGTTGAAAAATATAATGAAATTCAAAACAAACAGATTTTTGAAATAAATTTCAAAGTAATGATATACTATGTTTATCAATACAAGTCATGTGTTACTATCAACACAGGAAATTCATTTTATTTTAGTACTCTTCAGAGTATTTAAAATGTATCAAAATCTATTTGTACAAGAGAATTTTCACTCGTAAAAATTTAAATAAAGTTTGTCTTGGTGATAAAGATTATATTGTTAATTTTAAGAAACGAAAAAAAAAAATGTGTTGAAGTAAATTGTTGAAAAAATCTACAAATGTGTTTCTCTTAAAATATGCTCTTGGCCTTAAAGTATTCTCAAATACATAGTTAAAATATATAAATATGCTGTACGAGACTAATAGTGAAGCACTTTTGCATACAAAGTTTATATGCAGTTTTTCGTGACTACTGGTGAAGACCTTTATTTATAAACTGACTTACATGTTTATTATAAAGGGTTGAACATTAAAGTTTTTTAAAAAAGAAAATTTGTATTAATTGCAAAACTAGTTTACATGTTCCATGTCAATATATGAGCTCTGAGGAGATTTTGTTTTCATGCTTTGTTTCAACCATAGTTTGGAGGAGGCTGATATATTTTTTTATTACGTAACTTTAATAAAACATCGTGTTAAACCATTAAAAACTTTTTTTAAATTTATAAAAATTTTGGCAGTCTGCATTAAGTTATAAAATATTTTAAAATTTAACAAAAGAAGTGATATTTATGTTTGTTTACAGAACAGTAATTTTTGTACAGTTACATATAAACACTGACATTAAAAGCAAGAAAAAGTATTGAAGTCAAATAAATTAACCAAACAAAAAAGGATTATGGCATAAATAAAAGTGGATTATGGTAAATGATTGTGGCATTTTTGTATTGCAGTAATTGAAAAAAAAAAAAAAAGATTTAAAAAACTAAACCAAGTGATTAAAATCGATCGTTTTAATGAAAAAAGAGTAATTAAAGAAAGAAAAGAAAATTATCAAAAAAAAGAACAAAATAAGTTGTCATGCTATGAATATTTTTGCTATTATAAAATGTGTTTTGTATGTATAAACTTTTGAAATATTTCACTTGAATTTGCATGTGTGCAATTTTGTAAGATTTCTTAATGTGTTTCTCATCAAATATAATGTCCGTGTTCTATAAAGCATGCTCAATACAAAGTTTATATGCAATTGCACCAGACTACTGGTAAAGTACTTAAAATATGCAAAGTATAAATTTTAAGCTGAGGTAGAGGTTGTTCTAAGCTCGTTACTGCATCTTTATACCAACTTGTTAATTATAAACAGTTTAACATTTAAAATTTAGGAAAAAGAAAATTTTTACAGATGTTTTGCCAAACTAGCTTACATGTTTCATATTAATCTACGAACCCTGAAGAAGTTACTGTTCAACCTAAATTTTGAGAAGGCTGATAAGGCGTACATCAATATTTTTCTTTATATATATTATATAGGATGAAAATTGGATATTAATCTAATGGAAATAATTTGAATAATAAATTGGATAATAATCTATTGGAAAGTTTAACAAAAAAAGTGATATTTGTTTTTTCACTGAACATTAAAACTTTACTGAGTATTAAAGTCAAAAAGTTTAACCAAATAAAGGTGAATTATGGCAATTTTTGTAATAAAAATAACTTCATCAAAATTAGCTTTTACATTTGAAGAAGCAAGTTTTCAAAAAAATTATTAATATTACATCAAAATAAAACATAACGCATTTCTGTTTTATATAAATAAACAAGAGATATTCACAGAAATTTAAAAAAAGAACACTTGTTTTTATTGGTTATATTAAAAATTACATAATAAAACTATAAATAAAATTTTTAAATACGGAGTACATTTTATTTAAGATTTTTTTTCTAATTTTTTTAGAGCAGACATATTTTCTTTCTCTTCTGGAGTATATAATGTAAAATAAATTATTAGCATTATAAATATATAAAATTTATCAAAGTTTGCTGCTTTATTTAATATTATTTACCATCAGTTGCTATTAAAGGATATACATTTTATATTAATTATAGAATATAAAAACGACTATTTTGTTCAGGTTAAAAGCTATATATCAACAAACATGTATTGAGTTTTGAAATTGAAATAAACAACAACATTAACTTGCATGTTAGCAATCTTTCTTATTTCTACCTTTTTATACTTAGTTTTTCATAAAGGTGTGGTAAGTTGAGAGTTATTGCTTTTGGTAATTAGTTTACTATATCAAAACACACTTGTGGACATCAGGTTATAGATTTTTTCTAATAGCTTATTATGCTACAATACTTTGTAATCTTTTATTACTATACATTACCAAAGGATATCTAAATTTGCTCTTGCTTACTATTGCTTTCAATTTAAGAGTGTTGCAAATCATCTGGGGTAGCTATAACAACCAATAAGCAATACTCTCAAATTTTTTTAGTGTTGTATATGATTTATATATGGGAGTAATAAGTGTAAAGTTCTAAAGCAAAATTAGGCTATTTTTTCAAAATACTTTTTTTGCTAAATGATTGGATAAATGGGAACTTAATTTGAAAAAAATTTACCAAGTTAATAATAGTCTATTCATATTAGTAGGTAAATTTTAAAACTCTTTTAAAAAATCTATCGTATGAGAATCACAGCATAGTCATGTTTCACCATCTGGTTTATAGTTTGTTACAATGGTTGTCTTTTTTATATCTTAGAATTAGAAAAAAAAACTAATTTTTAAAAATCTTTATTTTTAAGAAAAAATTCTGAAAATCACGGATGTTTTAATTTGTGAGGGTTTGTATAAGTATTTGTACTATATTGCACAAAATTGGATAGAAAAATCATAATTTTTTTTTGCTATTATTTGGTTTTTTATGAAATTGCTCAAATTCACTTTTATTATTCAATACGTTTTTTGACATTCGTTTTGATTTGAACATACGTGCCAAAGCCTCTCTTTCAAAATCAGCGAATCAGATTGCGCAATCAGACTGATTCAGCGAATCAGTCTGAATGTAATGCTGTAGTAAATGAGTTTTTACCTGATCAAAAAATTAAGTTTATAAACTAAATTAACAAAGGACCATAACCTGATTTTTTAAGATTTTGAATATAATATAATGTTTACTTACCAAATTTTTATCTTAAAGCAACATGTGGCAATATTTGTGTTAGGCAATGAAATTTGTTTAGTGCAAAGTATTTGTAATTTTGATGAGAATACCTATATTGTGTACAGAAAAAATCAAGTTTTTTTACTTATCCTTATGATTCAAGTCTATTAGGAATATTTTTAGCATTAAATTTGGAAAAAGTTGAACATGTTGCAACTTTAAATGACAATTTTCTCAAGTGTGTCTTGCTGCATGTTGTGATTTCTAGTGTTTTTATTATTGTTTTTGAACTATTTGCAATATGTATATATTTAAACTCTTATATCTTTAGATTAGTACATTATTGTTGAATAAAGCCTTTATCAAGAGGTTTTTGTTTTTATTGGGTTCATCACAGTTTATTCAACATAAATAATAAATATATAAAATGTCAAAGATCTTAAAACCAACGAGGCTTGATCTTGACCATAATGCACCAACTGCTTCGAAAGAATGGAAGCATTTGAAACGAACATTTGAGAATTTTATAGACGATTGTGGAGAAGACACTCCAGATTTCGCTCCATCATTAATTTTGTATCATCAAATGTTTATGATTGCATTGAAGAGTGTGATTCCTATGAGAGCATCATTGAAACACTGGAAAACTTATATATAAAACCCCTAATGAAATTTTTGCAAGGCATCAATTACTTATAAGATATTAAACATAAGGTGAATGTCTTGAAGACTTTCTTCAGGAACTACGCAAACTTAGCAAAAACTGTAACTATTAAGATGTTTCACCTGAACAATATCGAGAGGAACAAATAAGAGATGCTTTTATTTCTGGAATAACTTCAAATTACATTCGCCAACGCCTTCTTGAAAATTTAACATTGAATTTACAATCAGCATTTAACCAAGCTCACTCTCTTGAAATTGCTCAGAGGAACTCTGAGTCTTATTTACAGAAACCCCCCCCCCCCCCATCATCAACCAGTCCAAATATTGTTGCTACTATAAAGTTACCAGAAGAATCTTCAGCAGCACTCAATGCAATGCTTGTTCATCCACAAACAAATTGTATTTATTGTGGTAATCAACCTCACAACCAACTTAATCGAACCTCTGCTCAGAAAAATTGTCTGGCTCAAAATGTTACATGTTTTAAATGTGGAAAAAAAGGACATTTCTCCAAAGTTTGTCTTGGCCGGCCAATCAAAAAGACCCACAGTGTTACAGCTGCAGTGCATAAACCAAGTTTGTGTACTGTTTCAAGTGGTTGTCCTGAGAGCCTTTTTCATGCATCTGTTGTTGTCAAAATTAATAATGAATCATTAACAGCACTAATTGATTCTTGTAGTTCAGATGATTTTATAAGCAAAAAAATTATTGATACTTTGAAAATAAAAACATTACCCAGTAAACGAAAATTTTCTATGGCCCTCACAACAATGGAGTCTGGATTAGTGGGTTTTTGTTCAGTTAACCTCAAACTAAATGGTTTACTGTATAATAATGTTCGATTTGGTATCTTGGAAAATCTTTGTAGTGATATCATACTTGGCTATGACTTCCAAAAGCAACACAAAAATCTTATTTTTCCATTTGGTGGAGAAAAAGAAGACTTAATAGTCACGAGGAAAAATAACCTATGTGCACTGCAAAAGGCTAAAATAAAAATACCTTCCTTGTTTACAAGTATTTCAGATAAAACGCAGCCAATAGCTACTAAATCAAGAAGATTTAATAAAGATGACCAAAATTTTATTGAAAGTGAAATATCACAGTTATTATCAGATGGTATAGTTGAGCCATGCTTCTTACCATGGAGAGCCCAAGTAGTGGTTGTAAAGGATCTTACTAAATCAAACAAAAAAGACTCTGCATTGATTACTCTCAAACAGTTAACCTTTACACCCAATTAGATGCATATTCTCTTCCTAGAAGAGATGATATGATAAATGAACTTGCAAAATACAAGGTGTTCTCTACCTTCGACTTAAAAAGTGCTTACCATCAAATTCCTATAAAAAATTCAGATAAAAAGTATACAACATTTGAGGCAAATTGAAAATTGTTCCAATTTTAGAGGATTCCATTTGGAGTTACTAATGGTGTGTCTATGTTCCAAAGATCTATGGACAAATTTGTTGAAGAAGAAAAGTTACATGACACTTTTCCATACCTTGACAATATAACCATTGGTGGCTATGATCAGGTACATGATGAAAATTGTCTACAGTTTCAAAGCGCCTCACAACGTTGGGGCTTGACATTAAATGAATCAAAATCTGTCATTTCAGTTCCTTCGATAAATATTCTTGGTTATTGCATTATTCATAACAATATAAAACCATATACTGAACGATTACGTCCTTTAGATTTACTACCTCCTCCTTCTGATGTTTTATCACTTCGTCAAACTTTGGGTATGTTTTCTTATTACTCAAAATGGATCTCTTCTTTTGCTAATAAAATTCGTCCGTTAATTAATGTTAAATCCTTCCCAATCGATAGTGAAGCATTTGAAGCATTTCAATTACTTAAAAGGGAACTTCACTCTGCCATTTTGAGCTCTATTGATGAGAGCTTACCTTTTGTTGTTGAATGTGATGCATCCGATGTAGCTGTATCAGCTACCTTGAATCAAAATGGTCATCCAGTTGCTTTCATGTCTCGGACATTAAACAAAAGTTAATTTAATTACCCAGCAGTAGAAAAAGAAGCAGTAGCTATTATTGAAGCTGTTCGAAAATGGCGATAGAAAATAGTAAGATTCAGTGCTGGAGGATGGAGTTAGCAGAGTTTAGCTATACTATATCATATCGTCCTGGAAGTGATAATGTAGTCCCTGATGCACTTATGTGTGCTTTTTTGTGCCACAACTCAACCTCAAACAAACCTAAGCGATATACATAACTGTTTATGTCATCCAGGAGTCACTCGTATGCTTCACTTTGTTAAATCTAAGAACTTACCTTTTTCCACGGAAGAGGTCAAGAAAGTTTGTTCTAACTGCCATATTTGTTCAGAATTAAAACCAAAGTTTTATCGATCTGCGAATGTCAGTAAGTTAATCAAATCGATACGTTCAATGGATTGTCTAAGTATAGATTTTAAAGGACCATTGCTATCTAATTCTAGAAATAAGTATTTATTTACAGTTATTGATAAATATTCTCGGTATCCATTTGTTATCCCATGTCCAGATATCAGTTCAACAACCGTTGTGAAATGTTTAGACCAAATATTCTCTTTTTGTGGTTTTCCAACTTGTAGTCATTCTGACAGAGGCTCATCATTCATATCTAATGAACTAAAATCTTACCTGACTCAGAAAGGAATTGCAACAAGTAATTCTACTCCATATCATCCTATCAGTAATGGACAAGTTGAGAGATATAATGGTTTGATATGGAGAAATATTTGTTTGGCACTAAAAACCCACAACCTAGATGTTAGAAATTGGGAAGTCGTTCTATCTGATGCCCTTCACTCACTCCGTTCGTTATTATCAAATGCAACTAATTGTACACCCCATGAAAGAATATTAAGTTTCCCTCGGTGTTCATCATGTAGAACTTCATTACCCTCATGGTTAACTCCTGATCCCATTTTTTTTTAGACATTTTGTGCGAACAAACAAAAACGATAATCTTGTTGATAAAGTTGAATTAGTGGATGTAAACCCAACATATGCTAATATTCGTTACTCAGGCGGACGAGAATCAACTGTTTTACTTCAAGCTCTTGCACCATATTCTGCTCCACAAGAAAAGTCTTATAATATCAATGAGAATAGAATTATTGAATCTCATGATAATGTAACTGTGGAAGTATTTAATGTCAATAGAAGCCCATCACTGAAATCTCATGATAATGTAACTGCCTAAGTATTTAATGTAAATAAAAACCAAAAATTACATCTGAAATAAGTGTTGAAGTAAATAAACCAATAAATGAGTCATCTACTGTTGTTTTGCAACATTCTTCAAGAACTTGCAAAGTTCCTGTAAAATTTGATGACTTTATACTAAACTGATGAAACTAGTTGTCTTTTCTATATAGATGGGAAGATTGTTGTGATTCCTAGTGTTTATATTATTGTTTTTGAACTATTTGTGTTATGTATATATTTAAACTCTTATATCTTTAGATTAGTACTTTATTGTTGAATAAAGCCTTTATCAAGAGGTTTTTGTTTTTATTGGGTTCATCACACTGCACTTGTTATAGTTTGTTGTAATTTGTTGATTTTTATTCTTGATAACAAAGAGCGCTCATTATTTATTTTATTTTTTATGTTGTGTGTCAAGTGTTTTCTTTTATTAACAACAATATTATATAAATATTGTTTGTAATAAGACATTCCATAGTAAATAATTTAAATAAATGACTTTAAATCATATATATGACATAAAAATGTTTTCGATAAATGTCATGTAATGCGTTTTTTTCATCATTTACTTGCATTTTATTTTCTGAAATACTTTTGGTATTTTTTATTGCTCTATATTTTAACATTTCTCAAATTTAAGTTGTTGTTTTTTTTATTATCAAATATAACAAAATGATCAATTGTAATTACACTTAATGCCTATAATTACTATTTTTAATACGATTTATTACTACATTTAGCATATTATTTATTTCTATGAGAACAATGAATAAGTTTTATCATATTGTTAAATTTATTAATTAAAAAAAACTCATTGGCTGTTTTACCTGTAAAATGGATAACAAATGATATCTGTGGATGCTCATGCTTCTATAAGACCAATTGGCATTAACCAAGCCATTAAAAATGTGAAAATTATATGGATGATTGGGTTGGTTATGGTATAAGTATTTTGTATAGCTCTGGTTAGTTCTTTTATGTATATTTTTACAAATATATATTTTTTCTATAGTATATAATTTTTTGTTTGTTTGTTATTTTGAAGTATTTTTTTAACAATTTTTTACTATTTTGATTTTTTTAGTTACATATGACTAAACATATGGCTATGTGAAAAATTACAACGAGGGTGAAGACCTGATAAAATTACCTGTGGAAAAAGTTTCTCCAGACTTTTTTTCAAACAATAAGGGTGAAGAAAACAGATTTCGGAAGAGTCTTTATCCTACCAGGTGATGATCATGATCATGATGATTGCGATGATGATATCATTATGTGATTATGATGATCATATGTAGTTTAGATGATGATCAGCATATCATGATGTTGGTTTACTTTCATTATTTTATTGAGATGTATATCATTACAAATTTGTATATTTAAGTTCAGAAACTGACACTCTGCAGTTGCTGAAAAAAAATTATTTTTTAAAAGACTGCCTTTTTACAGTTTTATATGCCTTTTAGTTAATAAATTGTGTCCTTTTTCATTTTAGACAATACAGTTTTATTATTGACTTACCCTCTTAAACAACACTTATCTCAGACAAAACTTTAGGTCAATTCCACCTATCTTAGAAAATTGCCCATATTTCAAAGTAAAAACTTATTTTAATCAAATCAACATTTTAAATAAACAAACAAAAGAATTTAATAATTTGTTATGTTTTTTTTTAACTTTTTCTATACTATTTTTATCATAAATATAATCATTTTTTAATTTTTTTTATATTTTTATTTTTATTTATACATATTTAAATTCATTTTTTTTATTATAAAAATGTTTTTTATATTTGTTTTTGTTATTTTTATTTATTATATATTTTATTTCATTTTTATTTTAATCTATTTACAAAAACGATTAATTACAGTAATATAACAACCATATTTAAACCTTGGCGTAACCTTAACCCTAAGCCTGACCTTGATGCTGACTCTAACCAAACCCTCAGTCGATGTAGCAGCACTCCCTTGCGAGTCAGGCTATAGTCGATGTATGTACTTTTCCCTCTATAAAAGTTGCTTATATATATATATATATATATATATATATATATATATATATATATATATATATATATATATATATATATATATATATATATATATATATATGCATTTAAATAAAAGCTAACTGAATAATTAAATGCTAACTGAATAAGTGAATAAGTAAATGCTAACTTTAAATTATTAAATTGAGTTTAACTGTTTCATTATTATTATTTTTTCATTATTTTAGTTTTTTGGGTCTTAAGTGACATCCAATGGATGTTTATCTCTGAGATGGTTTCTTGCCGATGTGATTAAAAGAACACTTCATTGAACTGGTTAGTAGTATTCTTACCATTTATACTTAGAGTTATTTTAATAATACTCAGTTTTTTTTATTCTAATTTTTTTTAAAGATTGTATTAAAAAAAAATTTATTCAAAATTTCTATAGCAGTTGAAATAGAGCTGCTTATTTTCAGAGGAAAACTTAAATAAAAAGTTGGATAATAATAATGCACTAATTAGTTAACTTATTGGAATTTTAAACAAAAACAGTGAATCAATTCTACTTGATGAATTTTTTATGATTTCAATAAATGACGAGGAAAGTTTGATCAAATTAAATGAAGATATTGATTCAGATAAGAAAGTTATTAATGTACTGGTAAAGTGCAAAGATAAATTTAAATAAACTTAAAATTGTTTAGTTCTGCGACTTTTCTATTAAGTTTGAAAGCAATGATATTTATCATGCATAATGTCTATTTAAATTTTAGAGCAGTAAATTAACATCCAAAGGTGATTTGAAAATGAAAAAGATTGTTTGGAATATGATTCCAATGATGATTGGCACCAATATAGAGAAGACAATTGATTGGTCAGGAGGAAACAATAAGCCTGCTTTGAAAGCAATGCCATTAAAATTATTGAATAAGAAGAAGTTTCATTCTATATGTAACATTTGTATTTAGTTTCTTAATAATAATTATTTTTAAATGTTTTTTATATAAAATTGTTATTAATTTTGAAATTTTTATTTAGTTTTTACATCTTTTTAGTACCAGGTTGACATTTAAAAAAAATTTAAAAAAAAAAAATTTGATAGTATTATGAACTCGTCTTATGTTTACAGAGTCTTATGAAAAATATTCTTTTAAATTTTATATCTAGTGTTATTTTATTATATGGAATAGGGTTGAGGAGCAGAGTATTAAAAAAGCATTGTTTTTTTAATTACCCTATGTTTATATATGTTTGTGTGTAATGTACATTTTAGTCATATATTTTAGTTTAATTATTTACTATTGTATAAATAAATATATCCTATATATACAATGTTGTCACACATTATGGTTTAACTTTGTGTTATTTAGATGCTGTGAAATTAAGAGCTTTAACATAAGGAGCATCAGGAAAAGAGTTTGAACATTGACTGAAAAGATATTTTTAGCTTTCCGGGGATCGAAATGGCAAACGAAAAGCTCGAGAGGAACGTTCTTTGTATAAAAAGTTCTTTGGATAAATAAAAATTTAAACTTTAATAACATTTTTTATCTATAATTTCATTATTTTTTAACACATTTTTGATTGGCAATAAATTTTGGAAATACTAATAAAGCAATTCCACGACCGTCTCACAAAAAATGATAACATTAAACCAACCCAATATAGATAATACTATATATCAGTAGAAAGCTCTACTTCTTCTCTTTCAGAAAATATATAGCTTACTATGGTATGCCGCTATTATAAAAAATAATATGGGCTGAAACAGAAGGTAAAAGTAGGCGTTTTTGCAATAATTTAATTCATTTTTAATCGCCAAACTTCAATTG
>NC_088928.1:23435000-23617500 GCF_038396675.1 Hydra vulgaris | reverse complement strand
GTTTCAATTGAGCATGAAGTGGCCAACGCACTTGATTTTGATGATGTCATTAGTGACTTTGCCTCCAAAAAAGCCAGAAAAGTGATCTTGAACTGAAGTTTGTGATTGTTGTTTGTGATGAAGTTTGTCATTGGTGACAAATTGTTCTTTTAACTTGATGCGATAAATTTTGTGATCAATAATTAATTTTTTTTCATGTAAATATATATATATATATAATGTGTTTTTTGTATATTTTTTTGGGAGGGGGGCGCAATTTTAGTTGCTTGCCCGAAGCGCAAAGTTGGCCTGGTACGGCCCTGTGTGTGTATATATATGTGTATATATATATGTATATATATATATATATATATATATATATATATATATATATATATATATATATATATATATATATATATATATATATATATATAAATATATATAATATATATATATATATATATATATATATATATATATATATATATATATATATATATATATATATATATATATATATATATATATATATATATATATATATATATATATATATATATATATATATATATATATATATAACAGCGCGTCTTTGTTTTAAACTTTTAACCGGCTTTGTTTCCGTTACCTCTTTTTAAGAGTCCAGATAAGTTTAGTAATTATTTTTGCAACCGGTCGAAAAGAATTATTGGACAATTTTGCAAATATCAAAATGTCAAGAGGCACAAGTGCAGGTTATGATAGATACATTACTGTTTTTTCTCCAGAAGGTCGACTTTATCAAGTTGGTAAGGGAATATTACCATAATTTTTTTTATTTTGGATTTTAAATTTAAAAAAAAGATCGGTATAAATGGTCCATCAATGAAAAGCGACTAAATATGTAGAGTTGTAGATTAGCTTTAATTTCATTTAAAAAAATGCTTTAACACCTTTGGTTTTTAAATGTTTCATATATATTATATAGATTCGTTTTTAGGTTGCTCTAATGTATAAATATATAATTTTAAAGAGGATAAACAGTGGAGTTAACCTCTATGACTTTAAGTGCTTTGAGACTAATACTGCATAAAAGCAAAACAATGAGTTAAAAACTAGTTCTTTGAAGTAAGTTAATAAAAATAATCTTAAAGTAATAAATTTTTAAGGTAAAAACATATTATAAAACTCAAAATGTTGTTTTAATGTCTCAAGAGACTTAGTACCATGCTATATCTTCAGAATTACAGAAAATATTGTGTAGTTTTATAAAATAGAATTGCAAGTTCAACAAAGTAAACAAAAATAAATAAAAAGGTTAAATTAATATCGACGGTAACATTAATAGTAGTAGTAATAATAATAATAATAATAATAATAATAATAATAATAATAATAATAATAATAATAATAATAATAATAATAATAGTAATAATAACAATAATAACAATAATAATAGTATTAATAATAATAATAATAGTAATAATAATAATAATAATAATAATAACAACAACAACAACAATAATTACTTATAATATTATTATAATCTAAAATTATAAGTACTATTAGAGAACAATGATAAAAACATAAAAAATATTTTTAATATTTAAAATAATAAATATTGTAAATACGAGAGTTCAATTATTATAAATAATAGTAAATTACTTCCTGACATTAAAGCACATAACAAAAAAAAATCACTTATACATTGTATAAGTTATTCACTTTAGGCAGTTACAGTAGTGAAAGAAACTATTAAGAAACTCAAACAATATATTTGTTTGAGCATGTTTAGTACTAAGTAATCAAGGTAAGGATATTTTTCTCCAGATATTTTTTTATTGACAAAATATACTAGTTCTGTTGGGAGATTCATTAATGTTTTATAAAAAATCCTTTTTAATTGTATTGAAATAAAAATAGTAAAGCTTACCATTCTCTGTGTTTCTAGTGTGATTTTGTTGTATTTTATTTATTTTAATGAGAAATTTTAAAAAAGACTTTAGTAGTTTATTTTGAAGATGATCAAATACTATATAAGAAATTATAAAACTTTACAAGATTGTGGAATTTTAGGATTTTTAGTTCATAAAATACTTGATTGCTAACTTATTTCAATCAATCAAATTTATTGACAGGCTCAAGGCCCAAGATAATAAATATACAATGGTTAAAATAAAGTTAAATCTGAATTGATTGGGAGTCCCAATAAAACTTTCATTAGCAAGTGAAACAAAAATATGTTCCAAATCTTGGGGGAAAATGTAACCAAAGCAATTGGACGATAATTAGCAGAATCAGAGATGTCACCATTCTTTTCTTTAATTGCTTTAAGAAATAACAGAGTGTGAAGTAGCAATATGTCCATGACAAAGCTAAAAGAAAAAAAAACACAATGGTAATATATTAAAGTAATTCGAGCTAGCATAAAGATAATGTTTCAACTGAAGTCCATAATGGTCAGCTGAAGAACGCATCTCTAGCAGCCTTATGAGCATCTTTTACATAATCTGTCTAATCTGGCATAGATTGTTTTTTATTGAAACCTGATTTAGAATGGTTAAGACACTAAGGTTAAGATTGAGTAAGACATTTAATAATGGATGTTTACCTGAAATAAAATTAAGATTTTTGAAAGAAAAAAAATCTCTTTGAATGACTTATTAGTTTTCCCTTTGAAGATGTTTATTACATTATTACAAATTGAATTTGTTATCAATTAAATTTGTTATCAATTAAATTTTCTTATCAATTAAAATTTGTTATCAATTAAAGTTTTCAAGTAATTTGTCATCCTTGTTGGAAATGAAACAAAGGGAAGAAAGCTATTCAAAGCAATGGCATTAATTTAACCATAAAAGTTGTTATTTATATTAATTTATGATTAAAAACCTTTTTACATAACTATGTCTTGAATTGCTAAATTATTAAGCTCTACAACACATTAATGATTCAATATCTGATTCTAGCAAATTCTTACAGCATTGTTATTTCATTTAATTGTGAAAGACTCATTCGATGTAAGACATTATGCCAATTTTCTCAAGGTTTATGCAAAGTTGAGTCTAATTCAAGTGCATAAATTGTAATAAAAATATAGTTGTTAATTATTGTGTGCATATATATATATATATATATATATATATATATATATATATATATATATATATATATATATACACATATATATATATACATATATGTATATACATATATGTATATACATATATATATATACATATATGTATATACATATATGTATATACCATAGATATATAAATTACTGGATACGGCATAGGCATATAATTTTGGAAAATATTTTGAAGCCGAGCTATCGTTGAAAAAGTGACGTAGAGTGAGGCAAAACAATTCGTAAATAGTCGTTTAATAAAAGTAATATGTAAATAATATATATATTGTAAAGCATATTACTATTACAAAAAGTTTATTAAAAGTAATATATATTAATAAGCTTCAAGAGAATTTGTTTATTTGTATAATTTTAATTATTAGGCTCATGACTTGAGGCTATTAACAATTTATCAGCAGCACCTGAGGATTTGATAATGAGCTATTTAAAGTGAAGTTGTACTAGCAAATAAAATATACAGTTTAAATTTTAACGTTATACTTTTATTAAATATTAATTTGGTTTCAAAAAATGGTGTTTTCTGAAGACTAACTAATCATTTTTATATACATCTATATCTATGTATATTATATTTATTATAATATATACCTATATTTATGTATAAAATACATGTTTGGAATATCGTGCATTGACAAAGTACTTATTTTGTTGAATCAAGGTATTTTTTCAGTGTTTTTCTTTTTTAATAAAAATACTATATGTTATTTTATAGTATATATATATATATATATATATATATATATATATATATATATATATATATATATATATATATATATATATATATATAATGTGGATATTAATTTCTTTCACTGATTTTTGAACAACACAAGTTTAGTTAGTTTGTTTCGAACTTGTGTTCCTTGTATATAACTTGTTGCACAGGATGAGACATGGTATAAACGTACATCTAAATAGGCCTCTATAATTAAATTGATCAGTTTAACCAAATGATTATCTTCCACTGGGAGTTCCTGAATGTGACTTGTAAGTCCTTTAAAAATTGCTTTAGAAAATAAATAGCGGCGGATAGTTAATTTTAAATGTGGAATAGATTCCATAAAAAGTTGTAGTTCTTTGATTTTTGATTTGTCTGGAATGCTTTGTCTTATAAACTTTTCAACAAAAGAACAAATTACAATAACATCTTTTGATGGATGAAGTAGACCACCTCTGCTTTTTTGATCAACGAGTAAACTTTGTGAATTATCATCCGTTAGAGATGCAGAACAGGCTTTACATTTAATAGATCTTCTTAGTTTTCGACTAACAAATCCACCTATATACTTCACTACTTCTTCGGAATATTCAGATAATTGGGATGGTTCCATAATACTTACTGGTGTAAAATCCTCATTAGCTATAAACACAGTTGAATCATTGTCATTTAATTTACATTCTTGATGATTCACAATTTCTTTTGTTACAGAAAGTATTTCTGTAGCATCCTGAGCTAAACAATTACCAGTTTTTATGTTTCGTAATGAGTGATGTACCAACAAACGTCGATATGTTGTCATAAACTGTTTTGCTGATGGATTGTTATTGAAACCACCTTGACTTCTAACAGCACTAAAGAACATTTCAATATGATCTTGACTCAGTTTGTATGTCAACAAGAATTTAAATTGGCTTTCTGGAGTTAAAATCAAGTATCGGCTAAGTTGAATTACTGATTGGAGGCTAAACATAAATCCAATGAAGCCAGTTTTTCGGTTTGTTTTATAAATTAAGTTATCAGCAATGTCTGTCAAAGTGGACAAGTACTGACATACCATATTGACAAAATTTGTACAGTGTTCCAAATTGCTTGAAGAGATAGGAGCTTTATAATTTTTACCAATAAAATTCCGACTGTTTAATAAATCAAAACTTTTGTCTATAAGCTGAATAAAATTGATAGTTGGTCCACAATCTTGAAACTCTTTTAATTTTAACTTGTTTGCACAAAAATCAAGAGCATCTGCAACACTTTGACTTAGGGTTTGTGCTGCCAATTTCACTTTCATTTTTTGTTGTTTCCATTCAATATGGTGTTTTTTCAGTTTATTAGCAGCATGAATTCCTTCTTTTGATTGAAGCTCATACAATAGTTCAATGAAAGCATAATTAATAATACCATTGTTATTGTCTTTTAGCAATTTCTTTTCACCAAAGCAATTTCTAACTAATTTTAACATATGGCAAGCATCAAGAATTAAAAATACTGGTTCTTCACTTACTGGATGTTTAAAGTACGGTTTCAGATTTTTTATATCACTATAGTCAGCACCAAGAATTTTTATCATAGATAAATTTGCAGCTGTACCATCAAAAGTTAAAGAAATAACTTGAACTCCAGTTTCATGAACTTTAATGAGACATTCAGAAATAATGTTTGCTTTCTCTTTTGAATTAAGTCCATCTGTTAAGAAATAAGCTATTGGGATTTTCCAATGTCCATTAACAGCAACTAACAATAAAACAAAAGCTTCTTTAGCAACACCAACACTGTCATCGTTAAATCCTGTTCCATAATTAACAAAGCCATAGGATGTATGCCCATCCCAATCAATTTGCTTTCGAATTGACATTTCGTCCATCATCAAACTGCATACAATTTTTTTGGTAGATTCATTATTTTTCAATTTTAAAATTTGGAATGCTTCATGCGTAAAGCCTGGCTGTCCATTAATACTACTATACCATTTTCTCAAAGTGTCTGGGTGAGGAAGACAAGTATTGAAGGACTGTCTGACATAATCATATGCTTTTGCTGAATAAAAATGCAATGTTAATGCAAAAGTTCGCAATGATGGAGAGTATTTTAATTTGCTTTTGGATTTCAGTTCTCTTTGAATTAAATCTTTAACACCAGGATTAAGACGATTTAAAGTTGCTGAGGCTTCATCACTAATTAAACGTTTTTCTTGTAATTCATTTATCACATTTTGAAGTTTTGCAACTTTTTTTTTGAGTCTGCGCTTTTGTTGCATTACATATCTGATACGTTTTTTCTGTAATTTATAAACATTTAATACAAATGACAACTTCTTGTTGACAGTTTGCAAATTGTCTGAATCATTCTCCATGCAATCTTCTACACTCATTTTTTTATTTGTACTAATCACCTTTTCTTCATAAGTATTCTCAAAAACTGTGTCATTTTTTTCTTTCTTTATCTGTTTTTTCAGCATTCTTTCTGTTGGTGCTTTTCGAATTTTACTAGTGGTTGTTCTAAAATGTTTTGGAAAATCAAAAATTGTTGGTATTGCATCAGGTTTCAGATATTTTCTCAAACAGTAACCTGATGTTTTGCTTTCGTCAAAGCAATTTTTAGAAAAATGATCTGAACAAATAAAACTAGCGGAAGAGGGGACAAAATTCTTTCGTTTTGTTGCAAGAATCCATGCTGCTCTTTTATCTGGATTCACTGGAAATCTATTTAAAAATGGATTGCTAGGATTCAATATACATACAGTGTTTGTCTTTTAAAATCAATATATTAAACTTCTATTGAATCTTTAAAATCAAAACATTTAATTTATATAGATACTAAATTCTTACCTATGAAAACTTCTGGAAACCCCTTTAGCAGATCTAGCTGTACACCCAAAAGCACTGCACGAATTAACCATTTTAAAACAAGTACTAAATCTTTAAATATATTGTACATAAATATATATGTATATTATAAATAAATATATTATACATAAATATAGATGTATAATTTTATATTCAATATTAGTCTCGTAAAACTCCATATAAATCTTGCATTATACAACCATATACAAGTTAGTTAGGTAATTCATGACATATTATTTTAATAAAACTTTTATTTGCATTGCAGTATTAAACTAATAGTATTATACTAATATTGAGTACTTGAAAAGCTTTTTCTTTTTTTTTTTGTAGATTTTTAAATCTTATAACTAAGATTTATTTTATTTAGATCATCTGTAATTAAAATATATATAAACCATAAATGAATTTAAAATTTCTTTGAAGTTATTGTTTTTATGCAATACAAAATATAACTTGAAATTAAATTGTAAACATTGTTCAATATATACGCTGATTAAACTATATTTTTCTGCCTCACTCTACGTCATAAAGGTAAAGTTTGCCCGGCTTCAATTATTTCTGCCTATGCCGTATCCAGTAATTTATATATCTATGGTATATACATATATATATATATATATATATATATATATATATATATATATATATATATATATATATATATATATATATACATATATATATATATATATATATATATATATATATATATATATATATATATATATATATATACAGTTGCGGACAAAACTACGTGAACGATTGCAGATAGTTTTTTGAAACAAAAGTTTCAACACCTTAAAAAAAGTTTTTTCTCTAATACTATATATGATTGGATAGAGCGTTTTTTGCTCTATAAGATTGTGTAAAGTGTATTCTTTAATAATACGTATAAAATCATACATGTATAAACTTTAAAATAATTTCGAAAATTTTGAGCGACAAAACCACGTGAACGATTTATAAAAGCGTCATTTTTGATGCAAATTATATTATATTCACATCGAAATCAGTGCTTTTAAAAATCGTTCATGTGGTTTTGGTATTCTAAGAACTTACAATCATTTAAATTTCTCAAGATTATTCTGTTTAACATCAAAAAATTAAAAAAATTAAACTATAATGGTTCGTCAAACTGATTCAAAAATTGAAAGCTTGGTTTTGCGTTTGCGCAAAGAAGAAAAATGGTCCATTGGGCAAATTGCAGCTCATGTGAAGATGTCAAAAGGTGGAATACATAAAATTATACACCGAGAAAAGAGCAAAAAGATCGTTAAGAAAGGTGGTCGTCCACGTATTACGGATAAGCATTAATATTCCTTTAATTTTTTTTTTTTAATATTTAATCTTAATAATATTAATGTTAATGTTAATTTTTAATGTTTAACATTTTATTTTTTAGTACTGATCGAAAAATTGTGCGAAAATCTCTTGAGAATCCACATTTGACAGCCCCTGAAATTTGTCTGCAAACAGGCATGGAAAACGTAAGCACACGAACGATTCAAAGGCGTTTAAACAAAGGAGGTCTTTATGGGCGCAGACCTGCAAAGAAACCATTCCTTAAGCCCAGGCACGTCAAAGATCGCCTACAGTTCGCTAAAGATCACTTAAACTGGACGGTTGAAAATTGGAAAACAGTTTTGTGGTCGGATGAAAGTAAATTTAACATGGTTTGCAGCGACGGTCGAGGTTATGTTAGGCGTCCAGTAGGTAAAAGATTTGCAAAAGAGTATACAATAGGAACTGTAAAATTTGGGGGTGGCAATATAATGGTTTTGGGGTGTTTCTCCTGGGCTGGAATTGGTCCGTTGTACCGTGTAAACGGTATAATGGACCAACTACAGTACAGGGAAATATTATCTAATCAAATGTTGCCACACGCTTTAGAAAAAATGCCTCACAATTGGGTTTATCAACATGATAATGACCCTAAACATACAGCTTTGACTGTAAAAAATTGGCTCATAAATAATAGCATAACGGTTTTGAAGTGGCCTGCCCAATCTCCTGACTTAAATCCAATCGAAAATTTATGGGTTGAAGTTGAGCGACGCTTGGGAGGTCGCAAATTTCAAAAACCGAATGAACTTTTTCGAGCCGTACAGTATGAATGGGAGGCATTACCAAAACAGTTACTAGAAACTCTTGTAGAATCTATGCCAAGACGGTGCAAGGCCGTTATCGATTCTAAAGGCTATGCAACTAAATATTAATGTTTTTTTTTTTTTAGAACCTATTATTTGTTGATGTAAGTAAAATTATTCTTTTACGTTTGTATAATTGTTCACATGGTTTTGTCGTGCAAAATATTTGATGCTTTTTGAACATTTAGATATGTTTAATTTTAAACAAATTATTAGAGAATACACTTTACACAGTCTTATAGAGTAAAAAACGCTCTATCCAACCATATATAGTATTAAACTATAAACTTATTTTAAGACATTGAAAATTTCATTAAAAAAAACTATTTGCAATCGTTCACGTAGTTTTGTCCGCAGCTGTATATATATATATATATATATATATATATATATATATATATATATATATATATATATATTTCATTAACTTTAACTAACTAGACTACTTATAAATACACTTTTGTTCAGTTGTTTTAATTAATTTATACTTAGAATGTTTAAATTTATTAATACAAAAAAAAACTTTAAATCTTTCGATTTATTTGTCGAATGTTCTATTTTTAAAATAGAATATGCATTCAAAGCGATTAATCAAGGAGGTACAACTTCAATTGGAGTTCGTGGAAATGACTGTGCTGTTGTTGTAACACAAAAAAAAGTTCCTGTAAGTTATTTATAATATATTAAATTTTATTTAATAATTTGTAATGACTAACAAAGGTAGAGGATTTCTGAAGGGTGCGGGTTGAATTAATTTTTTTGGCACCTTTTCAATGTGGATGCTATTGCATTTCATACAAAGATTTTTTTTATACGGATATACAGAATTCCTGATATTTCTGGTAATTTTCAGTTTTCTGAAATGCATGCCAAAAATATATATTTTAAAAGTATTTTAAATTATTCTAACATTTCAAGCTAATTTTATAAGAACTTTTATAAGAAATTTTATAAGAAATCTTATAAGAACTTTTATTGTTATTTAGTTGTTAATTTATCATATGCTGTTTTGGTGTTGAATGCTTTTAGTTATCAACAATCTTTCCCAAAAGATTGCTTTAGAATTTAACATTTTTTAGATAAATCATGGATTGTGATTGCTTTTTTTGATAAGAATCTTTTTAATAGAAACGAATTGATTGTTATTGCAAAAATAATTAGAGAAAATGTTCCAAGGATCTTTAATTGTTTAAACATAACAAAATTCACAATTGATATTTGTAAACCATCATCATCAGCATTAACAAGGTCATTAAAATATTCAAAAAAAAATTTGACTGTTTGAAATCATTTGTATTTATAGAGAAATAGACTGTGTTATGGTTGCTGGTGCTGAAAAGATACTCAGCGGAAATAAGACTAAACTAGAAAACATTATTTGAAATGATTAGATCAAGAATGTTGTTTTTACAAGTGGGTTCTTAAATGTTTGTACAAACGATAACTATTGACTAAATTTTAAAAAAAGACAAGCATTTTTTGTTTGGTGATACGTAATTCAGCCATTTAATTTTTGATCAATTAAAGTTGCCGACAATAACAAATTAAAATAAAGAATGATACAGTTTATATATTATCAAAGTTATAAGTTTGATATAGGCCATTTTGACAATGGAGTAAAAAGATGGGTATAAGCATGTGGTTAAACAAAGATTGTTAGAACTAAAACTTAAACATTTTCTGCCTGGAGGATCGTATATAAGACAATTTCTAAACTAAACATTTTCTGCCTGGAGGATCGTATATAAGACAATTTTGTATCATGTGTGTATCCATAATATCTTAAAAATGTGTGTATCCATAATATCTTTAATATAAATGTGTGTATCCATAATATCTTAAATATTATGGATACAAATGTGTGTATCCATAATATTTAAGATATTATGGATACACACATTTTGATTTTAACAATATAATTTAATCAGATATTCTATTTTGCAGTTTAACCATAAAATTTACCAATAACAAGCTTGATCAGAGATAGCGTGGAATTACAAGCTATGCCTGACTGTGCTTATAATTTTTTGTTGCGACAACTTGCTTACAGCTTGTCAGATGTTTTATGAATATTTGAGTTAATGTATGTCCAAATAAAAGTTGACTTCAAATACATGTTAAACAAAGCAATAACTTACTTTTATTAAATGTTTACAAAAATAAATTTATATGCAAATTTAATACAAAAATTTTTAATCTCTTTTTTAAGCTGTAAAGTTTATTATAGGTAGATTAAGGTATTATGAACGACTTAAGTGAATATTCTAATATTTTCAAAAATAATTATGCTGGATCCAAAATTTTTGCTAATAAACAATTTTTAGGAATCATTACTTATGATCCACTTAGATATTTGGACACCCAAAATTTTTTCTTAAAAATAAAGAGGTTTTAAAAAGTAGCAAAAGTATTTATGTTACTCAGACCACTTGGTAATATGAGCGCTTTAAATTAGCTCAAAAAAATAACATTAATAAAGTAAAAAAACAGTTATAACTAATTTGTGGAATATAATGATTCGTTATTTACACATTTATCATTTAATTTATCAAATTTTAATTTATCAAAATTTAATCAAATTTTAAGCTACTTTTTATTGAAACAGTACTGCTTTATTTTACACATTAAAAAAAAATTTAGTTTGCTATTTTTTCAATTTTATTAATGCAAACCTTTAAATGATAAAATTAAAAAAATTTTAAATTTAACTTAAAGATATTTAGTATTGTTAAAATATTAAAACTTTGTACCATGTTTTGTTTTAATTCAAAAAGCAATTAAAACCACTGCAATTTTAGGACTTTAAACTAGGTAATTTCAATAAAAAGTACTGGGTAAAGAACATGGTACAAACTTTTAATATTTTAACAATACTAAATATTTGAGCATGTTCACATTACACAAAAAATGGTATCTTTAAATAAATTCAAGACTAAATGTTTCTATACATTGTTTTTCAAACAAAAAAGGGATGGATTTCTAGATAATATATTTTTCTTTATAAAAAACTCAATATTTTAGCATCAAAATTTTGCACCACAGATTTATTCATGTGAGATGATAATATTTAAAAATTGCTAAAAATTTAACGTTTTAATTAGATGAGAGCCGCTAATTACTGCATATATATTTACACTAATTATACTGATTTCTGTTATTAGCACATAAGGTTGTTTCAAACCATACAAATCAACTTTAACTTCACTGCTTACATTTTAGAAATTTTTTAGTATGCTCATATTACCAAGGTGCTAATATGACCCCAATCTACCGTACTGCTATACTACTATAGTAAATTTTATTAGTAAAATACATAATAAGTTTAGTAAGTTATCTAAAAGTTATATTTTGTATAAATTATATAAAGTTTGTTGGTAAATGTATATTAATTTTGTTTATTTAAAAAGTCTATATTTTTTATGATAAAAATCTTTTAAAACAGATGTATTTTTATACACAAAATACAGTCATGCATTGAGTTATTACATCATTGTTTTGCAATAAAAAATTTCAACAATCATTAAAGTTAATAAAACTAATAATCAAATAAACAGGTAGGAATATACAGGTGACTGAACACCATGCTAGAGGTTTAAGCAGAATACAAACTTACATGTGCTTACTTACAGGTGAATATACACCACACCAGATGTTTAAACAGAACAAAAGTGTATAAAAATATAAGGGGAACCAGAATGTTGTGCCAGAAGTTAGCTAGAACAGAATTATAATTAAAAAACCCGCTTACTAAACATTATCAGCAGTATTGTGAATAGTAAGCGTCCAGGTCCCTGGCCCAGGCCCCTACTAAAAATGCGACTTTTTCAAACCCAGCCCGGGCTAAACTATAAGATTTAGCAGGGGTTGATAGCCGGGGCTAGAAAAAAATTTGTAATACCTTATATATTATAATTTTATGCTGATATTTACTACTTATTAAATACTGGCATATATTTATATATTTTCAAATTCTAATTTGCTTCCAACAAGATTGCAAGCAACCACTATTAAGTTATGAGTTACTTTAAATAGAGAATAAGTAAAAATACTAGGAAATGGTTAACTAAAGACTTGAAAAGTTGTAGATTGTATATAAAAGAAAAACATGAAGATGGTTAATAGTTAAAAGGTTTTTTTAATGTGCAAGGATAAAAACTGGATTAATAAAAGTTGTAGATTGTATATAAAAGAAAAACATGAAGATGGCTAATAGTTATAAGGTTTTTTTAATGTGCAAGGATAAAAACTGGATTAATAAAAGTTTTCATAGCATGAAGGGACAGATATAGTAAAAGGATGCAACTTGTTCAATAAGAAACAAGCAAGAATGAGTTTTTCAAAATAGAGATGATAGCTTGTTTGAGCATTGACCGTGATTGTATTTGTAGAAAAAAGAAAGAATTGCAACCTTACAACAATAGGAGAGTGGCTCAAGCTTTTCAGATAAAGCAGGTCTAATTTATTGATTTTTTTTTTTAATGTTAATTCACCTCCCCAAGGCTGAAAACACCACTCCAGATTAGGAGGCTACTTAATTGTGGTTATAGCCCTCTATCAACTATATAACTCCAAAACATGAACCTTGACATCCAAGGCCGTTGCACAGAGAAAAAAGTTGAGTGCAGTACTACCAGGGACGTGGTGGGGATCGAACTCTGTACCTCTTGCTTATGGCGCGAGCATTCTACCACTACACTATGGCCGCATTACATTTATAATACGCTTTTAGACTTTTTCTGAGAGTAAGAGGCTTGTTATTCATCAATATAGGAATTATGCGGTAGTGGTGTAGTGGTAAAGTGCTCGCTTCATAAGCGAGAGGTTCCGAGTTCGATCTCCACCATGTCCCTGGTAGTACCGCAATCAACTTGTTTCTTCGCGCAGCAGCCTTGTTCGTCAAGGTTTGTGTTTCGGAGTTATAGAGTTGAGAGAGGGTTATAGCCACTTTTAAGTAGCCTCCTCATCTGTAGTGGCCTTCTTGGCCTTGAAAAGGCGAATAACAAAAAAAAAAAAAAAAAATTATATAATGTTGGTTCCTATATTATAAATAAGGAACCAACATTATTGCAATATTTTTTTTGCAGTAAATAAATGAGTTTTATATAGTAAATAATTTTAAGCCCAGAATTTAAATCCATAAGCCACAGCAAGTCTTAGGCTGTTGCTGAAGACCAATTGTAGGATAGTTAGAGAGGTCAAAGTGTTTTCTAGAGTTTTGAAAAATTGGAACCACTTATTTAGCACTTTTTAAAAAGTAAATGTTAAATATTATATGATTATTAAGATTAAATGTTAGACTTACTTTAGGTAATGACATTGTTAAAGACTAACCAAAAGTGCCTAGAACCTAACATCTGATATAAGATACAAGATTTAGTAAACTGAGAATAACAGAGCTTAACATCAGAATGGACTTTTTTACATTGGCTTCTTGGAATAATAAAAGGACATTTGTTCTTAAGATTGAATTTTAATCAATTAAAGTTCTTGTAAAAAAGATGAAATAAATGATTAATAAAGCAACTGCTCAAGATGATGAAAAATATGGAGTAGAAAGAGGTTTGTCTTCAAATTGAAGAGTAGGAATAAAAAAAAAAGAGATGATGATGACGAAGATGATGATGAAGAAGATGATGATGACGATAATGATGATGATGATGATGATGATGATGATGATGATGATGATGATGATGATGATGATGATGATGATGATGATGATGATGATGATGATGATGATGATGATGATAATGATTATGTCGATCATAATGATGCTTATATATGCATGCATATACAAAATATAACATGAATTTTGAATTAAAAAAATAAACTTTAGGATGTATAAATGTCTATGCAGCCCTGGTCACAAACCTGGCCCCGAACCCAGCTATGTTTTATCGAATCCGGCCCCAATCAAATATCAACCCCGGTCGTTTACTAATTGTGAAGCAGTTCCACTTCCTCTTTATAAATTATGTTAACCTTTTTAGTTTAACCATAAAAGTTTGCTTTTAAATATTTTGATGCAATTAAGATTGTGTTTAGTTTGCAAAATAAGAAATTAAATTATAATTCATTTAGAATGTAACATGCTGCTATATATATATATATATATATATATATATATATATATATATATATATATATATATATATATATATATATATATATATATATATATATATATATATTAATTTATAATATTTAAGGAGTGAATTTTCAAAAAGTTTTAAGTCTCAAAAGCAAAAAAATTTGAGTTTACTTCATTTCCAAAAATGGAAGTTTCAAAGTTATTAGTTCGTAATCCTAAGCATTATTTCTTAAAAATCTTCACATTCAGTTATAATTTTTTGAGCTTTGTTTTGTTTTAGTTAAGGGTTGTTTTTTTTGGTTGTTAAGATTTCTTTCCTTTTTTTAGTAAAGTTTTTTTTATAATTGTTCCCTGTCTGTCTAGTTTAGCTATTTTTGCTCAATATTTTAAATGTTCTCAAAACACATAAAAAGCAGTAGTCAAGTTGTTGTAACAAAATATTATATGCATTGTCAGGAATATTAAGTGATTACACACCTTTTCCAATCAAGCCAATACAATTTATTTAGAGCAATAACAAAAGTTAGTTGTTTATCCATTTTCCATTTAAGCTTTATTATTTATTTACTTTAATCTTTAGATTAATGAATTAAAATCTTCTTGGATTGAATTTTTGTTCTTCATTTTTGTCATCACACTTGATATATCTAATACTTTTGATTCATTATTGCCAAAATTATTACATTATTTTTACGTTTCTCTATTTCTTTTATTAGCTGTAACGTTATTTATTAAATGTAATTGCTCTACAGCTTTTTTTTTATGGGGGTTTTTCCATTTACAACACTTGCCCATGGTACATAGGTTGTCGAGTTGACAAGTTCAGCATTTTTAAGCACTTTTATTCTTTCTTGTAACATTAATTTGGAGATGTAGCTCCTTGATTGATGTGTTTAACAATTTGATTAATATATCCTGCTCAGTTTTAATATTATAATTGGTTGATATGTTAATAAGTTTTATGAAATAAAAATTTGGTTCATTGATTTTCATTGATCATTGATTTTCATTTTCCCATTGTTAAGTATTTTAAAAAAAGTGTTCTTACAAAAGGTTTTCTTTTGAAGAAAAAATAATCGTTAAGTTGCAATAAAATGTCTGATAGATATATAAGTGAAAGTCCAAAAAAATTATTCAAGGAAAATATTTTGTTATAAAATATTTAGGTGATTTTAAAGATAACATACTTTTTGTACCAAAATAATACATTTTGTATCAAGTAAATATTATTATTAAGTGAATATTAAATGTTTTAACTTCAACAAGTTACATTTTCTTTATTGTAATTAATAAGATAGTCAATTTGAAAATTTAGTTTATCATTTACTTTCAACAAAAACAAATGTGGTTTTAATACAAATGTTAATAAACTAAATATTTATTTTATGTGCCTTTAATGTAGTATTCTTTGAAATATTTCAATGTAGTGTTCTTTAAAATCTTAAAAATCATTATTACTAAAAAGTTTATAATCCATAATATATAGTTTAATTCGTTTGTAAAACACTGATTTTTCATGTTTTTTGATTTTCAAAATTATATTATTCTGTTCCATAATTAAACTTATCAGGATGTCACTAGGCATACTTATAGACTTAATGGGGTAGTAGACTTGTGGTCAAAAACTTGTCTCATTGTCGAGAGGTTGGAGGCTTGAATCCACCCTATGCCTCTGTCAGTACTGCACTCAACCTGTTTTAAACTAAATGTCAAGTGCTTCATAATAGTTTCTATACCATATTTGAATAAAATCTTCTCAAAAACATACTGAAAAATATAACAAAACTACCAAATTTCTCCGCAATATTGGAGCTTTACAGAACTTTGCTTATTTTAATGTTACTTTAATTGGCACAACGAGAATCACAGAATAAAAATTTTGCAATCAATGATAAGATTTTACCATAAAATGTACTTTAAAGCAAATTATTTTATCTGTGGCCTGGGAAGGAATCAAACATTTTATATAATGCTTTATGATTAAGATAATTAAATTATAAATGTTTTTAATAAACATTTATATATTTAATTTAAGTAAAAAACTATATTGCAGAAACGGTTAAATATGAATGAATTCTGATTACGAAAATTTTAATATAATGTTGTAACTTAATCTTAAAAAACTATAAACACTATTTTGGGCGAAGTATAATTTCAATCAATAACATGCACACAAAAAAAAAATTGAGTTATAATTACTACTTAAAACAAATTAAATCACAGCAAAAAGTACCCAAAAGTGAAAATCCTCGAAACAAAAACTTGTTTTTGTGTACACAAACTTAAAAAGTTTTGATTTTTTTCAATATAAATTAATGTTGGTAATGTAGCTAAAGAAAAAAAAAAGTTGCTACAACTTCAAAAAGAAGAAAGTACCCAAAAAATGTTTTTTTCTATTTTGCATGCTTAATTAAATGTGCATATTGGAAATTATGAGCAAACAAAAAAAAATTTTAATTCAACTTCTAATTATATTTATCTAAATAGTTATCTAAAAAAAGGATAAATTTTCGCTTGAACTAACAAACTATTCAAGTTTTAGTAAAATATTTCGCCAATCTATCATTTCTATGATATATACTTACTGTTTGTAATTATTATTTTTATATATTATGAAAAGTTTACTTTTAGGACAAACTACTTGATGCCTCTACGATGACACAAATGTTCAAAATAACATCAACAGTTGGATGTGTAATGACTGGAATGATGGGTAGGATGTCTTTTCTTCGTATTTATTGATTATTTATCAGAATAGTAAGTTTCCATATTTTGTACATAAAATGTATATAAAAAAACATTGTTATACACTTTGGTTGTAGGTTGGGTTAAGTATGTTGGTTAAAGATTTCAATTGTAGCATTACTCTTTAAAAATAATTGCATTTTTGAAATAAAAATTAAACATAAATGCTAGAATTTATTCATCAAAATAAATAAGGTTTAATATTCATCTTTTATTATAAATAACTTTTTTTTTATAGCTGATTGCAGGTATCAAGTGCAGCGTGCCAGGATGATTGCAGCTGAATGGAAATACAAGTTTGGTTATGATATATCTGCTGAAATGCTTTGTAGAAGAATAGCTGATATATCTCAAATTTATACTCAAAATGCAGAAATGAGACCGTTAGCTTGCTGTAAGTTAATGATTTATCATATGTTTAATTAAATATATTTTACTATTCTTAAATATAACAAATTATGTAATTTAACAAGTGGTTTGATGCTCTATAATGATAAAGAGATTTGCATCACACACTTAGTTGATATATTCAGGAATATTAACATTAAGTTTGCTAATATTATTGACGTGGAGCAGCCGTAGATAGTAAATTGTTCATTGACATCTATCATAAAATGTTATAAAGCTTTTGTACCCAATTCGCACTAAATGTGTTTAAATGTGTTTTAAATAACTTGATAAAGGATATTAAAACAATCTTTTAACAATATTTTATTAAAACAGCTTTTGTCATTCTGGGATTGAATTAAAACCAATTTTAAATTTTGTAGAAATAATTAAATATAAAAATTAAAACTGCAATTAAAGCTTGTTTTATTGTTGGTGTAAATGGGGTATAATTTAATTAAAATGCTTTTTTTGTTAAGATTTACTTTTGGGTTGGATACCTTTCTATGATTATTTGACTTGTAAATTTGTTTTTGCATTTTCTATATCATTCAATTGGCAGAAATTATTCTTTAGGTATGATTTTAATTGGAGTAGATGAAGATGGGAACCCACTGTTGTATAAAACTGATCCTGCTGGATATTTTTGTGGTTATAAAGCAACCAGTGCTGGTGTCAAACAAAATGAAGCTAATAGTTACTTAGAAAAAAAATTTAAAAAAAAAACTTCGTTTACATCCAAAGAAGCCATTGAGGTGTGTAGATTTTATTTAAATATTTACATTTTTTTTCTTTCTTTTTTTTTGAAATACTATATTTTTTTTGTATTACAAAATATTTTATATATTTTAGAAATTGTATAATAGAAATGTCTGTAATTTTTTTTTAAGTTTGGTTTCCAGATTTTACTTTATTTTAATAACTTTAATAACCATTCCCGTGATCCAAAACCTTTTCAAAAAAATAGAGTTTTGACAAGATTATAAATGCAACATCTATAGATACGCTGATTTACTCAAGGAAGAATATTGTGACATTTAAATTGATTCAATTTTTTAACAATGAAATTTTGTGCTATTAAATTATTTTTTTTAATTAATTTTTGTTTACCAAAATAACATATAAATCAATGATACCTCTCTCAAATGAGTATTACTTAATGATTATGGTTCTTAAAGGACAGCAATTGCAGTTTCAGTCAACCAAATTCAGCTGAATTGAAGTTGAAACTGATGAACTATAATAAAAATTATAAATAATACCACTGATTTATTCTTCAACAAAATTATAAACAGGCCATAAAAGAAATTCAAAATGTGGTGGATTTTTTTTAGATAGTCGCACACAAAAAAAAGCATTGTACAGCAGTATGTGAAAGATATTAAAATCGAAATTACTTTAATAAAAGATAGTAAAACCAGATATAGTACTCTTGAAGTTTCCTTGAAAATAGTTGAAAAGTTTGTCAAGCTGTTTGCTGTATAAAAATCAGTCTCATTAAATTAAATGCTATTATATTAATTTCAATACTTATAAGGATATGCTAGCAATTCTGTCTTCTTTAAAAGTTGCTGTTGAAGCGCTAAGCAAAAGAGATGCTATATTATCATGCAAAACGATTGTCATAATTTTAATGAACAAGTTGACATAAGGAACTGAGATAAAATTTCTGAGACGTTTTACTCAAACGTTTAAACCAGAGAAGACATAAACTGTAGGTTTCACTTTTGATGTTTCTGCATAATTTATCTTCATCAAAAGAAAATACATGGTTTTCTTTTCACTAAAAAACGTGACATTAGGCATATGTCAAAAAACTATTTAAACTTATTCCCAACATAAGCAACTACAGGGCGAAGTAATGGTGAAGAGAATGCAGAAATTTTATACATTGGGCCTGAACATGAACCTCATCTGTTTCCTATGAGTTGAATTTAGCAATACAAAGAATTCTTTAATGCCAATCAATGGGGATACTTTTATTTCTTAAAACAAATTTCAAAAATATGAAGGCGCTAGAATAAGATCTAGAAATTTGGATTTATTATATAATGCTCTTATAACAGTGAAACAATTTTCACAGTGAATGAACGAATATTTTCAATATCCGGAATCATGGTGTCAAATTAAAGAACAATACTGAATGACGAATCTATAAATGCATATATTTAATGAAGAGCTATTTTCACTTTTATTTATAAACAAATGATAAATGATTTTTTTTTTTAATTTATATTTTTTAGCAAATTGTTGAATTATTCAAATAATTAAAAAATAGTTATTCGGATATATAAAAAAGTATGAATATGCAAAAACTAGAAATGGTGTTTAACCTTATTCTAGTTTTATATTTTTTTTAAATTTAAAATGAAAAAAGTTGTTGAACCATGCTAACGTTGAATTTATTCTTCATCTAGTGTTTCATTTATTAATAGACTGCAATTGGATGTCTAATGTCGATTTTATCTGTGGATTTTAAGCCATCTGAAATCGAAGTAGCTTTAGTTGATTGCAAAGACGGGTTATTCAAGTAAGTAATTTGAATTTAAAATTTACCCACAAGTCAAATGGTTTTTGTTTTTTTTAATTGTTTTTTGTTTAGAGTCTTAACGGAACTAGAAATAGACGAACATTTGACTTCAATTGCTGAAAGAGATTAAAACAACGCGATTGCTTTTAAAAGTTGACTACGTTGCTTTAGAATAAAAATGTACTTGTTCTGAAATATTTACCTTAGTATTTTTTTTACCATATCATATTTAATGAGTGAACTAAAATAAATAAAACACTTAAGGCTCTTTTTTATTATATTTAATAGTCACAAAAATCGTTGTATAGACATTAATTTCCTTTTAATTAGGTTTTGAATCGTTTTAAATGCTTTTTTTTTATAATTTTCCAGCATTATATTATAGCATCCAGCAATCTTCGTGAATCACTGAAAAGATTAATTTTAAGATGAATTTTAAAAACCCTCAACCACTGTACAAAAATTATCAAAACTAGTTGACAGTTAATAAATAAAAGAATATCAGAATATACGTTAAACAAAAAAGTTTAACTTTAGATGAGTGGACTTAACGATATGTAAATTCAACTCGCAATTGTAAATGTTCTTTATAAAAATGAAACAACTTTATAGAAGATGATTTCAGAAACAGCAACTCAAATTAATCAATTAACATTTCGGTACTAAAAATTTAATAAACTACTTTTGAAGAAAATGTTAGCTATCACCCCATATAAGCAGTAGTATCAAGCCAGCTAGACTGGCTATGTCAAGATTTACCCCCACCCCATTTTATTTCTAGATTCGCCACTGTCTATCCATTCATATTTAAAATGTTAATAAATTCTTCCACATTCATAAACCCTTTTCAGGATCAGAACAAGCACGTTCCTGTTAATAATCTGTGAATATTTGATTTACTGATTATAAATGGAAACCACGTATGTAAATATTTTAATTTGTTCCAATTAAAATTTAAACTAACCTTTAGCTTTATAACAATGGCCAAAAAAAATTAAACAGTGAATAAAACTTCGTGTTGAAAAAAGTTTTCTTAAAAAAAAAAAAAATAGTGATAAAAACTTCGTGTTTAAAGATATGTTTCCTTAAAAAATAATGAAACAGTGATAAAAACTTTGTTTTTAAAGACATGTTTTCTTAAAAAAAGAAATGAGATAGTGATAAAAACTTCATGTTTAAAAATATGTTTTCTTAAAGAAAAATGTAACAGTGATAAAAACTTCGTGTTTAAAGACATGTTTTCTTAAAAAAATTTTAAAAATTAAGTTTTTACTAAAGATTTCCAAACAAAAATTAGTTCATCATTCCTGCTGATTACAATATTGTGATGAATATATATATTTATCACAATATTGTAAGATATAAATTTAATAATAAACAAAAAACTTAATAATAACAATATAACATAAAAACAAAAAACTTAATAATAAACAAAATTATAAGATATAAACTTTAAACGTATAAACTTTTTTGAAAAAATATACATTTATTTTATTTTGATAAATATTAATCGAGATTTCAGTGATCTATTAATAGATACGCAGCCGTATTTATTGAATGTCGGATTCAATAAATACGGTTTTATTTTTGTTTTTAAAATTAAATAATTACATTAAATCCCCCCTTAAAAAATATATTCAAGAAGAAGTAATCAATTCTAAAGATTTCTTTTTATAATTGTGTCAACATATTCCACAAATGTGTAAAAATTTACAGTAGCTAAGACATTTATGAATTCTTGCAATTTAATTTTGATATAAATTGAAGCTTTATTAATTTGAACATTCATTTGTGATGAGCCTTAATAGATGAGAAACATACTAAATGAAAAACGTATAATAATGTAAAGTATTAAGGTATAATAATGATAAGTGATTTTTACTAATATATTATTGCTCTGTTTTTTTAAGTACAATTATATATATAGGCAAGGTGACATTAGTTAGATTATAAAGAGAATGGTAAAACTCAGATAAAAAAACGTCTGATTATAATTCCAGACGTCTTTTTTCAATTATCAACAATTAAGTGTTGATCATTTGCACATTTATTGGACCTTAATATTTACATGATTAAGTAATGCCAGATAAAAAGTGTTATAAGCATCTATAAGAAAAACCTTGAATATTTAAAAAAAAAAGTTTTCTTAAGGTATAAAATGTGCTAATTCATCTTACTTAACTGTCTTATTCAGATAACTTATTCTTGCCCGGGCAATTTGCAACTTTTTGCATAGTTGCACATAGTTAATACTTTTTAGATCGACCCCTTAGTAAAAATATGATAAAGTGTTTTTAGAAACAGTATTATAAAAAAATTGTATTAAGTAAGGTTAAAGTTGTTTTTTTTAGCACCAATCAAAATTTATTTAAAGCATCAATATATATAAAAAGTTTGTAAACCAGCAATCTAGTCGAAACTAAGGATATCAACTAATTATATCATACATTTCATCAACTAAAGATATCAACTGATTATATCATATATTTCAAAAACACTTATGGCGTTTTTGTCTTTTTATGACGAAATTATTTCCGATGAAAATTTTTTGTTGTTGTTCTGAATGTATGAACAATATCAGATGCACAAAAAACAATAACAGATAGCAATAAAACAATTTATCACTTTATTGATTTTATTTCTTTGTTAACAGCCTCTTTTAAGAAGACAAACAAGTTTGCATTCTGAGTCACAAGTACTTCTTTTTGATAATATTGAGTTGTTGATTCATTTACTCGATTAAATGAACCAATAACATCAATTTGATTCAAATTATAATTATCTTAGAATAACAAAGGTAAAAAAAAAATAGGATCGCATCAAAAATAACATAAAATCAAAAAACTATGGCTGCACACAACTTTTTTAAATTGGGGGGTTATTTGCTTCGGAAATCAAGGATTTCCGAAGTAAATAACCCCCCAGGATTTACTTCGGAAATCAAGATTTCGGAGTATCTAATAAAAATGAAGTAGTAGCGGTAGTTGCGTTGCTATTAAGAGATGTATTCTTAAAAGAAAAGGCAGTATTAAGAGAAGTTGATAATATAGTTTGTTTGTTTTTTGCATAGAAAAACGTTTCCTTTTTCCCTTCCAATTAGGGATGGCAAAAATCCCGGAAATTCTCAATCCCGGGATTTCGGGATTACAAATTTGTCCCCGGGAAATCCCGGGAAATCCCGGGATTGAATGAAAAACTTACAATCATAGAAGATAAAGCCTGCGAAGAACTTTTAATTATCAAACACTATTATATGATTAATTTAACTGATGAAGTAAAGTAATTTAAACTATAAATAACACCTTTAAACGATAACACAAAGTAACAATGTTTAAAAATAATATAAGTATACATTAATATATAAGAGTTATAATTTGTTTTGAAAGCTCCTCCTTAAAAAACTCAAAGCGTCCATCATTTCATCGTTTAATCGTGTTCGATTTTTAGAGCATAAAAACCCAGCGGCTGAGAATGCTCGTTCAGACTCTACACTTGTTGGTCGTATAGATAGAATATAGTTATACACTTTTTGAAGGTGATCACCTCTTGTGCCACCACTTTCGAATAAAAACATTTCTTTTTCAATCTTAGAAGTTATACTTTCTACCCTTATAGGTGTTGTTCGTATAGCTATCAATCCTTTTTTCATAACTTCGTTTAATTGTTCACTAATTGTTTTGACTTTCTTATCACCTTCGTCGCTTCTTAAAACCTGGTTTAGCTGAACATCACAACTGCTGTCTGCTGCTGATGCTATATCTGCGGGATGAAAACGCTTTATCATGCTTACTATAATCTTTTTATTTTGATTACTTGTATTTGGTACAAAAACATCTGTGATTTTCGTTGATGTAACCTGGCCATTATGAAGATAATAAACTAAGCTACTTAATGGTGTTCTCCTCTCTTTAATTCGGTGACTCAAAGCAGCATACAGTTTATTCCCGATTTCAGATTTTTGTTGTTTTATTTTGGTCAACATAAACTCTAATGCAATGTCAGCTGTAATTAAAGTTGCGTCTCGTCGACAAAGTGCTTCCACAGTGGCTTTAACAGGAGTCAAAAGTGCTACTAAATCAGATACAATTTTATATTCATTTTCGTCCATCTTAATTGAATCGTCAATTTTAGAATCCAATTCTAAATCTAGAAATGCCTTTTTAACACAATATTTTAATTTGTCAAATCTTTCAAGCATAAGCAATAAGCTGCTCCATCGGGTTTTACAATCCATAATCAAATGGATGACCTTTCCAAACTCAATTTTTACGTACTTTTGTAAATAATTTTCATTTTGGGTTGGGGACCTTTTAAAGATTTTTACAATTTTCCTGACCTTTGTTATAACTGGTCCAAAAACTTGGTGTTTAATAGTAACCTCAGAGGTTTCATTAAACAAAAATGAATTATTTGAATCTTGAACACAATCTTCCTCTTCAGAAGCATAGTCATTAATACAATCATTATCTTTTTCTTCATCACTGTGGTTCTCTAAACTTGCAAAGGTAGTGTGCTCATCATCTAAAATTTCATCGATTTCCAAGTAATTGGGGTCATTTTTATAAAGAACTGATATTACTGCCAGCTGTAGAGTGTGAGCAAAGCATAGTTGTTGATCACTTTCTATAATTTTTCCAAGTTTCTTCATGACGCTTGCACCATCCGTGGTAATACCAATGATATCGTCCTCAAGTTTTATTTTAAAATTGTTGAGTCTTTCGTTTAGAAGTGAAACGCACTTTTCTGCTGGCATAGATCCTAAAATGCGAATCAAACCTAAATTCCAATAACTTTTCAACTCGTGTACGTTCACATTCATGTATCTGCAGTTTCCAAAAGAAGTCCACTCATCAAGCGTTAAGAAAAACTTGAAGCCTCTTGATATTTGATCAATTATTTCCTTTATAACTAGTTTTTTAACCTGTTCATAGTAGTCTAACACCATTTTTCGAATAGTGTTTCGTGATTTTGGGACATTTTTAAAGCCTCGTGCAACTAACCCAGCTCGTATATCAGAAGAGTTGCAAATTGTATTAAATGATATACCATCTTTTGCTGCCATACGGGCAAATACTTCAGGTAGGCATTCATCTTTTTTCGATGTTGTTGGAAAATAACTTGTGATTTTCGGTTTTTTATTTTTCGGTTCTAATAATTCTTTTGAAGTTGAAGGTGTCGTGGATAAACTTGATTCCTGCGATGTTAATTTAATTTTATGTATGGAAAGTAAATGGGTATGAAGACCTTTCGTTGAACCACCAGCAATTTTTAATATTTGTTTGCATGTAATTACTTTGCATAAGGCTGTTTCATCTGCTCTATTTAAAAAATGTTTCCATATGAGATTTGTGCTGTTGAATTCAGCGTAGTTAATCATGATATTAGGCTAATTTCTATCTTATTGAAAAAAAAAAGTTATATTTTAAGCTATTTATTGACTAATTATCTTTATTCATAATTCAAAATGAACTTATGTGAAAACAATTATACTTCGAATTAATAAATGAAGTTTATTTAATATACCTTCCGTATTTGATAACTTTTAATGTTAAAGAACTTGTGACAATCACGCCAACGTTAAGAATTTAAAAAATAAAAGGAAAACATTGCATGGAGAATAAGCAGCTCAACAAATTTTATAGCGAAAATTTAGACATTTTAAATAAATAAATTAAGTTTAATCAATTTTTGTTTTTATTTATTGTTTATTACAATCCCGAAATCCCAGGAAATTTTAGAGACTAATCCCGGGATTTCGGGATCATGAATTTGTCTGTAATCCCGGGATTTCGGGATCCCGGGATTGCCATCCCTACTTCTAATCATTCCTTTAGTTGCTAAGGCACTTTTCTTCCGCACAAGACAATTTTCGTTTTTAAGACTGAACTAAATCATAGAAAAGACTTGTTTGTAATGTTACTACAATTATAACAAACTATTTTTTAAATCTAGTTTGAAACTATAAAATGCTCAAATAACATTTAAATTGCTTTAAAATAATGCGAATAGAAACGTTTCTAGAACAGGCTTGTCATCGCAATCTTATGCAAACAGACGAAAACTAAAAATACAAACTAATTAATTAAAAAAAAAACAACTAAAGAAACGAAAACTGAAAATACAAACTAATTAATAAAAAAAAATCGTTTTTCATAAACGCGAGTTCAATGTTTTAAAGAAATTCCGCGAATTCTTTTTGTTTAGGGATCGTCCATAAACTACGCAACGCTCAACTTATTTAAAAAATAGAAGTTGATTTCATTTGCTTATTTGCTCTTTGGCGCGGCAATTTATGCTGAACTTTAAGGCCTAAATTTATTTTTGGTTTAACTAAAGACTCTGTGGGGGAAAACTTATGATCTCTATTGTTTTATTTATTTGTTAAATTTAGCGTTACGTAATTTATGGACGATCCCTTATAGCACCAGTCAAAGTTAAGTCGTTTAGTTTGAATAGTTTGATTAGGATAGAGCATATTGAAATACTTAAGAAACAAATGTTGCAAATAAACTAATAATAGTTAACACCGTTTTTTATAAATTTTCTGAAATTCATTGATATAAAAAAAATTAAAAAGTAATAAAAAAAGCTACGACAACCAAAGTAACGAAACCCTATACTAGCAAAACTTTTACATTTCGCAAGTGGGTTGGGTAAAACGGGACAGCAGTTATCCTTTTATGTAAAGCTTTAAAATTATAAAAAATGAAGGCTATCTATTATTCAAACATGTTTAGACATTAAACACTAAAAAAAGTAACATACCTATATAAACTACATGCCCATACACTCATACACTGCAAAAAGAAATAACAACTAAACTAAAAAAAAATTTTTAGTTTATTTAATAATTCTTTTTGTGTTACCCTAACCTATATATTATTAAACTGGTAACTACTACTAAATTTAGAATTAAACAAAAAATATTATGAATTACATAAACCATAAAAAAAATATCCTCAAATTATGTGGAAACATTTTTGATGAGCTGACTTATTTGCAATATTCCAATGTAGAACAAACTTAAATATGTCCCTATGTATCAGCAGTTTTTCTAATTCTATGTTCCTTTTTTCTCAAAGCGAAAACTGCATTTATCCCATTTCGGATGCTTGATCTTTCTTATATAATTTCTTACCATCGTTGTTTACATTAAACATTATTAATAATCGAAGTTAAGTTATAAAAATAAGGATATATATATATTTATATATATGAACATATAGGCGATACAGTGTCAGCATGTGATTATGTCAAGAGATAATCCAAAGCGATAAATATCCAGATAATTTATAAAGAGTTGTTACATGTCGATCAAATAAAATTAAAAGAAAAAATTGAATTTAAAAAGAATGAATAATTTCTTAATACAGTTTAAGTAAGTATAGTTTAAAAATTAAAGTTTTAATTTAAGGTTGTTTAAAACATCTTAATGAACTTGAAGTATTAAAGCAAGTTATAGAAAAAATTTGTTAAAAAACATCGAGATGCGCGAGAATGTGACATTAGGTGTCTTTATTTAATTCATTATTCATCGGCTCTAGATAACTACTACAGAGTGGAAAAAGTAGAGTATTATAGTATATGTGTTATATTTATATATTTTACAAACTATTTAATTATAATTAAAAACAAAAAATTCATAGAATCTAAAGCAATATCACTAAACTGACATTAAATAGTAAACATGTGCTTTGGAATGAGACTCCATGAAGGTTATGTTGATGCTATAGCATATATAAGCAATTTAAAGGTATTAGTTAAACAAGTAGAGAAACATTGTATTTATATTTAAACTTATTTTTAAAATAACATAATTTTTTTGTATGTTAAGTGGTGGATTTTAGTTTAAATGTTAATTTAGGAAACTCAAAAATATGTGAAGACCTCATTCAACCACAATCTTTCTATGGGATGGAACATCCCATAGAAAGATTGTGGTTGAATGAGGATCAGATCACATAATTGAACTTCATCATGTTTTTAAATACAAGCAAACTGCATTTGGGAGTTCAAACCAAACCACGGAGAAACTTCTCAGAAAAGCAGTAGTGGAGTACTTAAGTCACCGAATTCAAACTTTGTTCACTTGTAATTTATACATATAATTTACAATAGTATATATATATCTTGTACACCATATTATACAATTTTATATATTACAAATTATATGATATAGTACCATCATAGATTATTTATAAACAATAATACACAAATATCTATATATCTACAGGTAATATAATATTATACAATATTACAGATTCTATTATATTTTACCATTATATTGCAGAAAATTTTACACATTCCATATGCAATTCCAGATTATATTATTCATATATTATTGTATATGAATATTGCTCTATCTTAATATTAGGTGTAAATTTACACCTTTATTTTATAAATGATTTAAAAGAGTGGAATGCAAGAAGCAAACTTGAGTCAAGTTCGACTTGAACTTTACTTTGTAACCAATAGAGGCAGAGTATTTTTTGAGGGGAAAACCCATACTCTGCCGCTATTGGTTACAATGTAAAGTTCAAGTCGAACTTGACTCAAGTTCGCTTCTTGCATTCTCCCTAAATCAAGTGAACTTGGGGTGGAATGCAAGAAGTGAACTTGAATCAAGTTTGACTTGAACTTTACATTGTAACCAATAGCGGCAGAGTATGGATTTTCCCCTCAAAAAATACTCTGCCGCTATTGGTTACAATGTAAAGTTTAAGTCGAACTTGGCTCAAGTTCGCTTCTTGCATTCCACACTTAATGTTTTGTATGTTTAATTTAAATTGTCATATCTTTGGAACGCAATAATACTTTTTGTTGAAATTAGAAATTATTTTAATCTTGTTTAATCTTGCAAATCCAACATAAATAATAGTAGTTTGAAGTTTGAAATCAACATTTTTCCTCCACTTTTTTTCTAAAGGACCTTATTTTTTTTTTTTTTAAAGAAAGTTCTAGATATATAGGACTTTTATTAAAATTTGACGATTGTGCCCCTCTAATTCGAAACCCATGTCGTTGGCCCTGATAAATATGTGTGTATATACATATATATACATATATATAAATATATATATATATATACATACACATATATATATATATATATATATATATATATATATATATATATATATATATATATATATATCACATTTAATAATATAATATATATTAAAAATATAATACATATATTGCATTTAAATATAATATATATATATATTTCAAAATTGAAAGTTGATTTCAGATTGCTTTTATCTTTGTCGGATTTGCGAAGGTCAAGTTATCCTCTTTTAACAAATCTTTAATATAAGACTCATCTTTCAATTGCCTCTCATATTTAAGATTTATGACATTAAGGTGCAGCATCTTTGCTTTGACATTTGAAATTTAGCTATAAATGTTTTTGTTTTTTTGCTTTTTGTGACGCGGGAATAATTTTGGATTCAAAGTAGGTATTTAAGCAAGTCTATCGTAGTTTTTTAAACTTTGAATTGTAACTCTTGAAAGTTACCAAAACTATTTAACGTTGTATTACAATGGAAATGAGGTGGTAATAATGACAAAAATAAAGTTGATGGTATCGTTAGTACTAGAGTTGACAAACTTGACACAGCCCAGTGGACACACGACGTAATTTCAACGTTGATTTACGGTTGATTTTTAGTCGCGACGTCAGATAACCAAAAATCAACACTTTATCAACGTTGAAAATTCGTTGAAAACGATCAACTTAACGCGACGTTGAATCAACGTTAATTCGACGTCTATATTATGAGTTTCACCCCAGTGGACACACGACGTAATTTCAACGTTGATTTACGGTTGATTTTTAGTCGCGACGTCAGATAACCAAAAATCAACACTTTATCAACGTTGAAAATTCGTTGAAAACGATCAACTTAACGCGACGTTGAATCAACGTTAATTCGACGTCTATATTATGAGTTTCACCCCAGTGGACACACGACGTAATTTCAACGTTGATTTACGGTTGATTTTTAGTCGCGACGTCAGATAACCAAAAATCAACACTTTATCAACGTTGAAAATTCGTTGAAAACGATCAACTTAACGCGACGTTGAATCAACGTTAATTCGACGTCTATATTATGAGTTTCACCGTTCGTTTTGCATTTTGAGAACTCAAATACGCACGCGTGACTTTACGAGTCATTGATTAGGCTATCTATTGCTATTTCATAAGGTTTTGAGTTTGTCAATTTAACGATACCACATTGCTTAATTTGCGATGCATTAGTGATAAATATTAATTAGATCTTTTTTTTTATTTCATCAGTGTGTATTGCATAAAGAATTTGCTTGAATTTGTTTTAGAGTTTAAGTAAGTAGGTTTTTAGAAATTGATTAAATTGTTTTACTATGTATGTTAGTATATTTGACTATACTAATTTATATTATATAAATATAAAATATATATTATCAATATTATATATATATATATATATATATATATATATATATATATATATATATATATATATATATATATATATATATATATATATATATATATATATATATATATATATATATATATATATATATATATATATATATATATATATATACAACCCGTAGATGTTGTCCGAAAGTTTTTTCCATATTTTGTTGACAAAAAGTAAAAATTAAAATGCAAGACCGGAATTATTTTTTTTACTTTAACCAAACCCTCAGTCGATGTAGCAACACTCCCTTGCGGGTCAGGCTAAAAAATAGTAGATGTAGCAGCACTCCCTTGCGGGTCAGGCTATTTGTCAGTCGATGTAGCAGCACTCCCTTGCGATTCAGGCTATAAGATAGTCGATGTAGCAACACTCCGCGCATGATTTACAGTAAAAATATAAAAATAAAAACATTTTATTAAAAAAATTAAAAATGAAAACATTTTATTAAAACAAAAAACAAAAAAAAAACATTGTTTATATTGCTAAAAACATTCAGAATGTTTCTAAAAACATTCTGGTCAATTAAATTTGCGTTTTAGTGGTTTTTTTAAAAAACGATCAGTTTGTTATTAAATTAATGGTTTTAACTTTCTGACAACTCGCAAATGTTGGACGAAAGTCAAAAGAAATTAAAAGTGACGTATGTGTTGGCGTAAGAATCACTTTTTTCCTTCCGCTCTTCCCAAATATAAAAAAAATATAAAAAAATATTAACAATAATAAAATTACTATAATATAGTGTTATGATTATTATAGTCTATATGAGATTTTATTAACATATCTTATATTTTATGTATATATCATATGTTATATATAATAATATTATATATATATATATATATATATATATATATATATATATATATATATTATATATATATATATATATATATATATATATAAATATATTATATGTAATATATCATATAATATATTTATATAAATATATTATATGTAATATATCATATATTATATGTAAATATAAATATATAAATAAATATACATATATAATATATACCGTGAAAATGAACATCGATGCCAAGTTTACTAAATGGTGAAGAATCACGCACTATATAACTAAACAGTGTGTTTTATGTTATTTTAATTTAGCTATTTTATTCTAAAAACTTCCACTTGTATATATATATATATATATATATATATATATATATATATATATATATATATATATATATATATATATATATATATATATATATATATATATATATATACACACATACATATATATATACATACATATATATATATACATATACATATATATACATATATATATATACATACATATATATATATACATATATATATATACATACGTATATATATATATATATATATACATATATATATATATACATACATATATATATACATATACATATATATATATATATATATATATATATATATATATATATATATATATATATATATATATAAATATATTATATGTAATATATCATATAATATATTTATATAAATATATTATATGTAATATATCATATATTATATGTAAATATAAATATATAAATAAATATACATATATAATATATACCGTGAAAATGAACATCGATGCCAAGTTTACTAAATGGTGAAGAATCACGCACTGTATAACTAAACAGTGTGTTTTATGTTATTTTAATTTAGCTATTTTATTTTAAAAACTTCCACTTGTATATATATATATATATATATATATATATATATATATATATATATATATATATACACACATACATATATATATACATACATATATATATATACATATACATATATATACATATATATATATACATACATATATATATATACATATATATATATATACATACGTATATATATATATATATACATATATATATATATACATACATATATATATACATATACATATATATATATATATATATATATATATATATATATATATATATTATATATATATATATATATATACATACTATAAAAGTGCCTTCTGTTGTTTAGGGAAATGGCTACCCGGTTAAAGCGATGGAGTCGGAATAATGTTTTGGTTAATGAGCTTCTTAGTAGTGACATTGGTATTGATTGCTCAGCTTCATTAAACGAAGATGTCTGTAGCAGCAGCAATTATGAGGCTACTACAATAGTAGACTCTGAATATAATTCAGACTCTATCTTACAGGATGAAATTTAAAACTAAAAATAAAAGCAACTCAGATGAAAGCAAATTAAGAGGGAAAATAAAGGGGGAGGGGGGAAATATTCCGGACTTTTTCCGCAAACAATTTTTCGGATTTTTCAAATTTGACCTGGATGATCTATTATATATATGTATTATTTTTATTGAAATTGACCTATTTCTACAGAAAAAAAAGTCATTGAATTTTTGAAATTTTAAAACCGTTCGGAATTCCGCGGTATACGCGGTGCCATTGGGCTACCTAACCTGATATTGTATCAAAGTTTAATGTATTTATAAAAATAATAAATTTTTGTTGTAGGTTGATGACCAATGGTTTACAATCAAAGTTCAACATGGCTGGCGGCAAGGGTAAAGAGAAATTTGAAGGCACAAACATTTGTAAGGTTGTTGTTGGTAAGTCATGGGTAATGTAATCTGTTATTGAAAAACACAATTTGATGATTTGGTGCTACTTTAATTTCAAGTTCTTGCTGTACTTGTTGCAAATTACTCAGGCAATACCTTTTTCTATAGAGAGCGTCATGCTTAGTAAAGCGACTGCTACGGTTGCTGAAGTCAGAACAGATATCATGAGTTTGTTGAAATATGCACCCGACAGATCTAATGGTGGCGGTCGGTGCGTAAATGACGATTCGAATATGTTAATATAAAATGTATATATAAAATGTTAACATTCTATCTATTTCTTATATAAACTCCCTTAAAATAATTTTTTGAACATGAAATACACTACTTTTAGCGCAAAATATTGCTTTTTTATTGTCTTATTTTATCGCAATCCAAGTCGAGACAATTTAACATGTTAACGATGACAATTTAACATGGCTGCAGCCTATTGGATATAAGTTATATCCAATAGGCTGTATAATTTTTATCAAATGACCAAAATTTAACGTTGAAATTAGGTTATTTGAACGTTGTTTTAACGTCTTATCGACAATATATCAACCATATATGGTTGATATATTGTCGATAAGACGTTAAAACAACGTAATTTCAACGTTGAACTTTTAATTTTCATTTTATCGAATTTGAAATATGGATGATATGTAGTCGATAAGACGTTATAACAACGTTGAAACAACGTTTTCATCGACGTTGTTTCAACATCGTGGTTTTCAACGTCGGATTTTGTTTCCAATTCCACCAAATTTCAACGTTGTTTCAACATTGCATTTCGTCGGTTTGCGACGTTGTTTCAACGTTATTTCAACGTCATTGTGCCCACTGGGAGCTGATAATAGAGTAGTAAAAAAAAAATTAAAAGATTGTATATAGGCTTATTTATATAAACTTATGTTGTTATTGTAAAGTTGGAAGATGTCAATACTTTCAAATTTGGAGTTTACGTGCAAATGAGTGAAATTCTTAAACATTTAGTACGCTTGAAGTTATTTTTTTCTAGATGCGGTTAAGATAGCAAACTTTATTTCTAATGGTTTTATATTATTCGATGAGCCGAGTTATATCAGCATAATATTGATTGTGCAACAAATGTTAATGACTTTTGACGTAACCATCAAAGAATTAAAATTGCGGACCTTCATTTACAAAATATATTTTGTTGTAAAAACTTGGTTAAGCCATTATTAATAATTACCCTTTGCTATCCAGCCAGATATTGAGGTTATATATTTAGTGCCACCTATATATTTAATTCCACCTGTGGTTAACTTGTCATACAAACATTTGATTGATTTTTAAACACCTAATTGTGCTGCATATCTTCATTTAAATTGCAACAATAATTTGCTGTGTAATTTATTTAATTACAACATCTAATACTTTGAGTGGTATAAGATCTTGTTTATTCAGTGTTCCAGTTATTTGAATTCTGTACGCTACATATATTTTTTTAATTGTTTACTAAAATTGTTGAATAGCCTTCTATGAAGTATGGCAAATAAAATTTACGTCATAATTATAAAGCGCCTAAGTAGATGTTAAGTTGTCGGCTTTTTTTAATGGAAGTTTTAAGAACAACCTCTTTGTAATATCCTAAAACCAGCTTTTATTAAGTCAATTTTTTGGAACAACTGAATTTAATAAGAACGCTCACGATAAATACAAATTCAATAACTTGGTTTTGTGTTAATTAGTAGACTCTATGGCAAAAACATGTGTATACCACAGCTGGAAATTAAACGAAGTTCATTAAATAATACAGTTAAAACAATTGGTCAACACTGCTCAAAAAAAAAATTTTCTTTAACTTTTTTTTATTATTATTATTATATATATATATATATATATATATATATATATATATATATATATATTATATATATATATATATATATATATATATATAATAAATTAAAATATGACCACTTAATTCAATTTCCAGGATTAATTTAGTTTATTTTTGCATTGCAAAAGCAGCGGTCGTCATGGTAGTTTTGAGGTTTTCACTAATTCAAGGATATTACAAACTGTATTGCAACTCTTTTTTCACAGAACCATAACCGTAGACATTCAACACGTTTCTGACATACAAAATAAGGAACCCATGGATAGTCCTAATTACACAATTTTATTTTTAAGTATGGATGATAGACAGTTTTAACAAAGTCCAATATAGGTTTTCGATATTTTTCAAGTGCATATTCGCCACAATTATAGCTAAAGCAATCTAAATTAAGCACACAACATTATCTTGACGAAGCAACAAAAAAAATATTTTAGTGTCCAAAAAAAAAGTAAACGAGGATCGTTACGTATAACTTAAAGACAAAGGCTGTTAGAGAAAAGTACTTGTTAAATGGATATAGAAACAAAAAATCACTGGAAACAAAAGTTTTTTTTTTGACCAGTGTTGTTTCTCAAATAAAGATTTCTTATTTAAATGTTTAGTATTAATTTATTCATTTTTTGAACTTACTTTGATGATTTTTTCCTTTTTTCTTTTTTTTAAAAAAAAATTATTATATAACCAAAGCTTAGATTTTAGTCAGAATTTAAGTTCAAATTATACAATAATCAAAATTACTGTTACTTTAAAAAAACCTCAAAACTATTAGTAAAATTAACAAACAAGTAATTGAGCAAAGCATTAAAAATTTAAAAATTCCCACATTTTAAGGAAATTCTTGAAGTTTGCCACATTGTTTTTTAAACTTCAACTTTTTATTTCAATAATTTTCAATGTTTTGATCCAATCAATAGAAAAACTGTCGGTTGAAAATCAATATTGTTATTTTTTGCAATTTTTGAAAATCGGAAATTTGGCTACAGACTAACGCATTTGAACACTGAAGTATATACCTACTGATGCTTATTATTTTGATAATTGTAAAAATCTTAAAGGTAGTCTTAAGTATGCAAGCTAATGGTACTGGTCGTTAAAGCTTTTTGTATACCTCTTAATTATTGTCGTCAAACTCGTTTTTACAGGGAAAAAACTACAACAGTTTCTCTTGTTTAAATAACAACAGAGGATTTCATTATGAGTTTACCAAATAAAGTTGCACGATCGTTGAACGGTTTTTTGCGACCGTTGAGATTATACAATAAATCTTCGACCACTGTTGACTGAATAATACTATTGAGTAAGTACATCATCCTTGGTGTGACTCCATTATCAGCTATTTTAACTGTTAAACTTATTAACTATTTTAAGTCGTATAGGCTGGATTATTACTATTAGTCATTTTGTTTATTTGCATATATATTTCTCAAAAGTTCACTCAAAAATGCATAACTTGCTAAATAAATTTAGAAACACAAAATAAATGTAGATACAAACAAAATCAAAAAATAATTCATTTTTAGGAAGAAGTTGGGATACACACCATTAAGAACGGTACTTGTATTAATAGTTTTACGATTTTAAAATTACTCATCACGTCAAAGACTCCGAGTCGGAGTAAACCGAAGGTGTTTATATATGTGACCGTAAACAACTTTTTACGTTTTCCGCGCTAAAGTTTCTATTTATAATACTTGTTCAACTTAGGTCAATCTTTTGACGTCAATTCAGTTTTTAAACGTCAAATAAACCTAAAAGATAATAAAAGACAGTAATCGCATCTGATTAATCCAGACCGAGACACAAGACAGACCGAATAATTTGTAACAGTTTTGGGGATATTTTTAAACTTGAGTTCTAACTTGCCAAGCGAATATTTAATTTATCGATTTACATTATCCTTATTTATATTAAATAAAGATTTATATAATTTATTTACCTGTTTATTTAAGTTGTTAGCAAACTACAACAATTAATTTGATAAGCTGTATTACATAACTACTTTTTCAAATTAAAATTAAAACTATATAAATGGAATGGAAGAAAAAAACGATGCAAAATTTAGGGAAATAGTTTTAGATGAAAATTTGGATGGAAGCATGGCAGATACAGAAGACGATTCTAAAAACGACAATGAGAATAGAAAGAAAAAATTAAAGAAGTCTCGAAAAAAGATTTATTTCCGAAGTGATTTTGTGGGAGAACCAGAAACAAGCTCATCTGATGAAGAAAAAAATATTGAACCACCAGCTAGAGTTAATCCTGTAAATATGTAACTAATCAGTTTGAATTTATTTTTCTAATTGTTTAAAAAGTTTATGGTTAAACAGTCATATGCAACAGGTTAAACAGCTTTACCATACCGTAAAGCTGTTCAACCTATGAGAAGTCTCGAAAAAAGAAATGTTACTACTGTAAAGCTGTTTACCCTGTAACATAATGACTAAAACAACTACGAACCTAGTTTTATTTTTAGTTTTTGGTGAAAAACGCATTTTAATAAAATTCAAAGAATATTAATTTCAAAACGACTTTGTCATTATCAAAAAATAAACGTTGTTGCAAGTATAAACATTTTTTTTTAACTTTAGTGGAGAACGTAAATACTATTATTAGAAGATTTTTGTTGCTTGTTATGATGCTAACTTTTCTTTTCTTTTTTCTTTTATTGCTTAAATAAACAACAAAAAAAATGTCTTTCCTTGTATGTTTCAAATAAACCTAAGGTTGTTAGCTTATATCAAATAAATCAACCCTTCTAAATATGCTACCAGCTCCGAATATTTAATTCAAATAGTTTCAAAAAAACTTTAAAGAGGAAAAAAGAATTCGTGCATAAGCATACCATAATTATGCTAAACAAATGAATATAGTTATAGATTTATTTTAACTATATATTATTTTTAATTACACATTATGTTTATATGCTGCATTAGCAAAAGATGCAGTCACATTTACATTCTGCAATTCTGGAATGCAAATGAAACTGCAGTTTCTGCTATAAAAACTTTATTTATAGGCACCCTAGTTATTGATTTGTTAGTCAGAAACTAATCTTTATAGAGCTAAAAGTTTCAATGACATCATCATAATTTTTTTTTTCAAATTAAGATATTTTAAATTTGGTATCTAAGTGGTTTTATTTTCAAACATAAAATATTTTTATTTATGCTAAAATCGGTGCAGAAGTTAGGTATAAGGTAGTAGTTATGGAAACATATTTTGTTGGGGCACTAAATATTCAGCTATAATTTTTTCATTAAATAATTGGAATATGAAAATATAAGTTGAATGAACATTTCAGCAAAGTTTTATTAAATTAAACTGGTTGAATTTTTTTTAAATCCATAAACAGCATAAAAAAATTGTCTTGAACTTTTAATATTAAAATCCGTTTAATAAAAATTAAAAAACGATGGTAAAATTATTAAGCATCTTTTTAGTTTCTCTTATTAAGTTTTGAAAAGGAGTTTTTGTTGTTTTATAGACTGAAATTGTTATCACAAATGATAATATATAATATCTTGTTGTGAAAACAAACAACATCTAGTTGATGTCAAAATGATGAAGTTGATATTGAAATGGTGAAGTTGATTTTAAATAACAGTTAAAATCTTTCAGAGTTATTATTCGCAATAAAATTTTGCTTGTAAAAAATTTTTTTGTGTCTCTGTTGGCATCTTATAATAACAAATGGAAATTTTTTGTGTAAAAAAATTAAAAATGTCATAATTAGATAAAAGTTTTTATAACAATTAAAAACAGATAAAATAATAAGCGTTGAATAAAAAGTTAAACTTAGGTCTGTACAGGTTAGTGTAAGGTCTAACTCCTTCTCTATGTGTTGTACATTATATAAGAAGAGGAGGTCCTCTTTCTTTGCTTACTGGGAAAGCATGTTTTAACTAGTGTGTTTAGTTAATATGCATTTGTTTACTTTCATTTAAGGCAGATCTAAATTGGCTAATGTGGGTTTGGTATTATATTGTTTGTGCTTCAAAGTCGACATTCCATGGTAAAAATTATATCTGTTTATGTTTTATTTTTTTAATAATCAGAAAACATCTTTTTTATTGAATTTTTATTTATTCTTATTTTTATGAATATTTAGCAGCAGAATTTTGTGGTGAAAAACTTGCTGACTTATTTGGAATTACTTCACCAAAATATCAATACGCTATTGCTGAATATTATAGGTTAAAGCAAGAGGTAAAGAATCTTAACTTTGTTTTACCAATTAAAATATAGTTTTGCAATGTCCTTTAATTTAGTACATTTCAACCTTTAAATAATCTAGACTATTTATATATATATATATATATATATATATATATATATATATATATATATATATATATATAAATCTGATAATTTTCAATATAATACCATTAATATAGTGGCTAAAGTAGTTGCTAAAGACTTGACAGTAGAATGGAATGTTTTGCAATAAATACCGCATTTATGGCGATAAAAGATCACAAAGATGATTTTGCCAATAATCCATCTCATTTTGACATCATAAAATTATCTTTATTTTTATTTTATATAAGGACATTAATTTTTTTTTAAACTACTGTAATAAAATAAATTAGTGCAAAACAAGTTTAATTTACTAATTAATAAAAACAAATCTAGAAGTGTTATTTTGTAAATGTACATATTGTGGAATGTCAATTTTGTTTTATTTTTTTCTTTGTTTTAATTTTAAACAATCAAATTTAATATTACATTTTTGTTATCATTTAACATAAATTAATTTCTTTCTTTTGTTGACATATATAAATATAAATAAACTAAAATATGGTAATTTTTTTTCGGCAAAATGGCTTAGGGCATACATAACTGGCGCCCCATTCACGTACGTCCTAAGTCATTTTTGATCATTTTTAATATTTAAGTCTAAAGAAATCATTTAAGCGGTAAGATAAAAGAAGTAGTTAATGTTATAAAAACCACTTATAAAGTTTGAATGGCGATTACGTAAAAAAGTTTGCATAACAATTACATTTGATATTCGCACTATTTGCAAATGTAATAATTTAAAGGGGTCTCTAATCTCCGAGACATTTTGTGTTCATATTAAAGAGAATGATTAAAAAAAAAATGTTTGGGCTAAATTTTTTTGATTAAAACAAAAGAATAAATGCGTACCAAGAAAAAATCTTGTTATATAGACTATAGTCTATTTCTAAACCAACAAAATGGCCATTAGAGGCATTAAATGCTGTTCTGATAAGTTCTTCAGCTAAAATAGGTTTATACAATCTAGAAAAACTAAGATTAAAAAGTTAAAATAGAGAAATTTATATCACTTTTTAGTTATAAAGTTAATTTTGAAGTTTACTCAAGTTTGTAACAATGTGTAAATTTTTGATATGTAATTGTATCTGATATGATACAGCATGCGTCAACGATTTAATTATGTGTAAACATAATTCTGTTTATTATTATGCACATTTTCATAGTAGTTTATTTTTGTTTTGATTTCTGTTACACTTATTAAATAGTACAAGGTAATGTACATAGTCCTCCTTAAAAACCTTAAATATCGTTAAAAAAAAATCCTCCTTTAAAGTCCTTAAATAACCTTAAAAAAAGGTAAAATTTGACTGCTCTCCTTAATTTCTCCTTATTCATTTTTATTTTTTAATAGTTCTTTGATAGTTTTCTTTGAGTTTTTTGATAGTTTGCAAACCTATATTTCGAATATATATATATGTATATATATATATATATATATATATATATATATATATATATATATATATATATATATATATATATATATATATATATATATATATATATATATATATATATATATATATATATATATATATATATATATATATATATATATATATATATATATATATATATATATATTTATATATATATATATATATGTATATGTATATATATATAAAGTAATATGTTAATTTATAATAATTTTTCTGTTTTTATTTAAAATTTATTGAAAAAAATAAGATTTTGTTTCGAATGTAGCTATTTTATCCTTAATTCTCATTACTTTTTCTTTCAAAAAATTGTAGTTCGCGACCTCTCCTTAAATCTCCTTAAATATTAGGAAAATATCTTCTTAAATCTCCTTAAAATCCTTACTTTTAGCCTCAGTTTTAATAGTGGGAACCCTGTAGTATTGTAAGGGTCTAGCAAAAGGAGGTCATATGTCTTATATTGGTGTGATGCTGTGGGCATTGACCAATATTAGATAATATTTGTACTTCTTGTAAACTTTATGTTGGCTCAGCTTTGATATATATATAAAATGTAAACAAATATAATAAGTGGTTTTGTCTTTTGTCTAAGTGTTGAATTGTTTTTAAATCTTCTACATCTAAAAATACTTTGCTTTTACACATAGTGTTTTGTCTGTATAATTAACTTAATAAAATACATCATTCCTGCATAGTTAAGTTTTAAATTTTTATAATAATGTTGTATCATATATGTATGCTGTATCATATATGATACAGCATATATGCATGCTGTATCATATATGATACAGCATACATGCATGCATACATAGATAATTTTATTAACATAGTTTTAAAAGTTATAAAAATCCATATTTTGGAGCAAGATTTTTTTTTCAAAAAAAAATTTTGCTTTTGCACCTTGAAAATTAGTTTTGTTAAACAAATAAATTCATGCAGTAAGGGATTAAGTTTATATTATAAAATATATTATTTTGAGCTTTTATTCTTTAGTATTGAAAACAAATTGTAAAAAAAAAAGAGATAGCTAATATCAAGAGCAAATTATTGCAAATTGCAATTGGCCAAAGCCATTCAGGGAACTTGAAAGTATATTATTTGAAGCAATTGCCATCGCTAATATTTATATCCTGGGAAAAAGTTTTCATTATGTTTTTAAATGATGTTGATACAAAATAGCCTCGTCAGACCAATATTACTTTACCCCTTGAGTATACTACATCTTTTAAAATTCAAGGGGTTAATTTACCCCTTGAATATACTACATCTTTTAAAAATGTTATGAAGAACATGAAAGTTGTAATTAAGAAATTGTAATATGTAACTAAGAAACACAACACATAAATGGGAAATAATAATTGATTGATAATTTGTCGATTATCAATTGATCAAAATAAATGCACAATATAAGCTTAAAATTATAAAAGCTCCTTTTTGGAACGGTAAGTAAATACTTTTTGTATGCAACAATTATGGAATAAAAACATGCAATAATTATGGAATAAAAGGTCATTGTGTTATACATTTATACAATATGACCTTATATACATTATCATTATACACTACACCAGGGCGTTAGCCAGAAATAAATTTTATACCGCGTTTTTTGCCGTATTGGGAATTTTTATTGTTGTTGTTCTAGAAAATGTTGGGAATTTAGTAGAAAAGGTCCTAAAAATCTCAAAAAAACACTTTAAAAAAAAAAGGTCATTGACTTTTGGGAATTTTAAGCCTATTGGGAATTCCGCGTTTTACGCGGCACCATTGGGCTAGCTAACATCCTGTACACTACTTTATTAAGTTTAATAAGTGGATGTTAGCTATGTTTTATCAGTAACATCCAGGTATTGTTTATTGGAATTAGTTATGGTTGCAGACAAAGCCTCTTATCATGCCTGTTCGGAAAGTGTTTGAAAATTTACCAGTCTAATTGATATATTTAGAACCCTACAGTCCAATGCTGAATCCAATGGAGACAATCTGATCCTAAATTAAAAGTAACACTCAAAATGCGTATGGCATTCCACCTGTATTCGGTGCTGGGTATTTGGTGCAATATTTAGAATATGTTGTTCGTGTGACAAAAATACAAGTGTGGAAAGTGGTCGTGTATGTACTGTACAAAACAGAACTACTCATTTTGCAATAATTTTAAATGAAGATATTCAAGTTGATGTTTAAATGAAGACATTCAAGTTTGTGTTTAAATAAAGATACTCAAATTGGTGTTTAAATGAAGACACTCAAATTGGTTTTTAAATGAAGATAATCAAGTAGGTGTTTAAATGAAGACATTCAAGTTGGTATTTAACAAAACATTGGAGTGATCTCAATGTTCTTTAAACTTAATTTCAATCAATTTTTAAACCAACAATTTATGTTTAAATAATTAATTTATGTCTCATTATTCATTATGTAGTCTCTAGGTCATCTGTTTAACTAATTAATTGATTTTCTGAATTTTTAATTGAATCTAAAAAAATTTTTATTGAAATGTTTCAATGGTACCTGCCAGGGTCTTTCCAATTATTACCACATAGCTGAAAGTCTTTTTTTTTATTTTTTTTATTTTATATTAATTTATGTGTAAGTATATAAGCAGATGTCAGCTGAAATTAAAATACAGCTTCTCTGTGTACTTTGCAAAAAAATGTTTCCTTTTTTTTTTTTTTTTTTTGTTATTACTTGCGGAGGCTGAGGGGGCTACCACAGTTGAGAAGGCTACTTTTTTTTTTCTCTTTTATTTATTTGACAAATTAACTCTTTTACTACAAAACATAATCCTTAACAAATAAGGCCACTGCGCAGAGAAACAAGACAAGCACATTACTACCAGGGATATGGTGGGATTGGACTTGGAACATATTGCTATGTATAGTATTTTTGCATTTATATTTTTTAGTTACAATTTTATAATCTCAATTGCAACTTACTTATTTTTAAAACTGCCACAGGATGTCATCTATTGCTGAAATGCTCTGTATTCAAACTTTTTTAAATCTGTTATTTTTTTTTTTCATTGGCGAATTATTTTTTTTATACTCTAAACCTTTCCTTTTTAATATTTTCTTTTCTTTTAAAACTTTAAAATTTCCTCACCTTATGAAGTTGTTCCTGAGGAATTTTCAATTCAATTTCTTTAATATTTTTATAGTTTATTTTATTTTTTTATTTTAAGTTGCTTTTAAAAAAAATTATTTTTATTTTTTATTTTTAACTAGCTTTACATTTAAAAATTGTTTTTTATAAACTATTTTTATTGATCTTTGATTTAAAAACTTTTTATTTTTATTTAGGAAGAAGAAGAGGAAGATGCAGAAAGGCGCGAAACTGAATATGCTAATTGTCGAAATAAATCATCTTCTGCTGACACAGAAAATAAAAACGAGGTGAATATAGTATAACCAAATAGTTGCATTATTTTAGGAATGCATTACTAGCATATATCCTATTTTGTGGAAAAGTGCTTTCCTTTATATCATTGGCATTTAAAATATTTATCGAGTTACTAAATGACAAATATTGTTTGGTGTAGTCACAGTTTCTATATTTTTATAAATTTTGAAAATATTACATCAGCAAAAATTGTATTTTTTGGGTTCTTAAAATTCTTTATTGAGTTATATATACATATATATGTAAATATTTTTTTTTAAACAAATAAATATTTTTTCTTTTTTTTCTATTTGAACTTCATTTTTGTCAAGAAAATCGGTGTGTGACAAACTTTTTTGTTGGAGAACAATTAAAGAACAAAAAAACTTTTTTCACTAAAAGTTTTAATTATTTAACTTGCTTTTTTTACTTGTATAAACTATTATATACTCTGTTTATTTAATTATGCTCGTTATAATGCATCAAAAAGCAACAATTTTTAAAAAATTTCTTTATATAATAATAATATATAATGAAATATCTATATAAGTCTATATAATAAAATATCTATATAAGTCTGTTATATAGACTTATATAGATATTTTATATATGTTATTATCTTTATCTTATATATTATTGCTGAACTTAATCCTTTTAGTAGTAGTAGTAGTAGTAGTAGTAGTAGTAGTAGTAGTAGTAGTAGTAGTAGTAGTAGTAGTAGTAGTAGTAGTAGTAGTAGTAGTAGTAGTAATAGTAGTAGTAGTATTGGTAGTAGTAGTAGTAGTAGTAGTAGTAGTAGTAGTAGTAGTAGTAGTAGTAGTAGTAGTAATAGTAGTAGTAGTAGTAGTAGTAGTAGTAATAGTAGTAGTAGTATTGGTAGTAGTAGTAGTAGTAGTAGTAGTAATAGTAGTAGTAGTGTTAGTGCTCATTCGAGCGCTTTATGCAAATATCTAACGTAAGTAAATTTCAATTTAAGTAATGTTAAAACATACTGAAACATTTATCAAGTTTTACAGATTGATTTTCACTTGAAAATTGCATTGCGTCAAGCTCTTCTTCATTTTTATCTATAATATTTGTTCCGTTGAAAAAATCATATAGTTTTAAAAATTTTCGTTTAACAACATACCAACGTGGCCGAGTGGGTAGCACGCCGAGCTTCTGAAGTTCGAGTCCTGCCTCTTGGAACTTTTTTTTTTTTAATTTTTTCGATTATTTTAAAATACAAAATAGTTTTGAATTTTTTTATTGAGTATTTACAAATATACGTAACGATATTATACACTTTAACAAACAAAAAGGTTTTAAAAAAGCTAAAATTTCTAAAAATATCATAACACCAGGAGGCATATTTTATAACCCTATACAGGCTCAGAACTGGCAAAGTCATGTGTAATCTGATTCGCTGATTTTGAAAGAGAGGCTTTTGCGCGTAAGTTAAAATCAAAACAAATGTCAAAAAAAGTATTGATTAATAAAAGTGAAATTGAGTAAATGCCCAATAACAAATAAAGTATGATTTTTCTATCCAATTTTGTACAATATACTTATACTTTTACAAAACTTCATAACTCAAAACGTGATTTTCATATAATTTTCTTAAAAATAAAGATTTAAAAGAATTAGTTTGTTTTCCTAATGGTTTTTATAACTCTAAGATATAAAAATGACAACCATTGTTACAGACTATAAACCGATTGGTAAAACTTGACTATGCTGTGATTCTCCTACGACAGATTTTTTTAAACAGTTTTAAAATTTACCTAGTAATATCAATAGAATATTATATATAACTTGGTATAATATATAACTTGGTATAAGTTTTTTCAAATTAAGTTCCCATTTATTCCTATTATTTAGCAAGAAAAATATTTTTTTTAAATTACCTAATTTATTTTCAGAACTTTACACTTATTACTCCCATATATAAATTGTATACATCACTGAAACATTTTAAGTTTGAGAATATTGCTTATTGGTTGCTATAGCCAGCCCAGATAATTTGCAACACTCGCAATATTTATCTTTCATAATTCCAAATTTTATGATTAGTTTTATTATGTAATTTTAAAAAGCATTAAAATCAAGCGTGTTTATTTTTGAATTTCTGTGAATACCTCTTGTATAACAATATAAAAATAGAACATGTCATGTTTTATTTTGAAGTAATATTAATATATATATTTTTTAAAACTTGCTTCTTCAAATGTGAAAGCTTGTTTTGATGAAGTTTTTTTTATTACAATAATTGCCATAATTATCACCTTCATTTGGTTAAATTTTTTAACTTTAATATTCTTTGCTAGATTGTAATAACAACAGTAATGTAATATATATTGTTCTTTGTACAGTTACAATTATATGTAACTGTACAAAAGAACAATATAAAATTTTCTTCCTACTTATAAATAAATTAAAATATCCTGCCAAACTTTTTTTAATTTTTCACAAAGTGTTTGAAGGTTTAAGGATGATGTTTTATTAAAGCTAAGTAAAGAAAAATATTGACATACTCCTTATTAGCTTTCTCAAAATTTAGGTTAAACAGTAACTTCTTCAGAGTTCGTAGATTTACATGGAACATGTAAGCTAGTTTGGTAAAACATCTGTAAAAATTTTCTTTTTCAAAAAATTTAAATGTTTAACTATTTATAATTAACAGGTTGGTATAAAGATGCAGTAACGAGCTTAGAACAACCTCTGCCTCAGCTTAAAATTTGTACTTTACTAGTAATCTGGTGCAACTGTATATACATTTTGTACTGAACATGCTTTATAGAACATGGACATCACATTTTTTTTAAATTTTATTTAGGCGCCCCAAGAAGTCCTAACGGTCTTATCACAGAGCACCGCGGATGAGCATTTAACGGGAAATTCACGCCTCCTTCCTAACCGATGTTGCAAAACTTGCCCAGAGGTGGGGTTTGATCCACAGATCCTTTGTGTCTGAAGCAAGTGCGCTACCACTGCGCTACAGCTGTTTAATTTGACGAGAAACACATTTAGAAATCTTGCAAAATTGCACACATACAAATTCAAGTTAAATATTTTAAGAGTTATACATTTTATAATAACAAAAAATATTCATGCATGACAACTGATTTTTTTTTTTTTTTTTTTTTTGATAATTTTATTGTGTTTTTTTTATTACTCTTTTTCATTAAAACGTTTGACTTTAACCACTTAGTTTGGTTTTTTTTAAACTTTTTTTTTCAATTATTACAATACAAAAAATGCCACACCCACTTACCATAATCCACTTTTATTTGGTAAACTTATTTGACTTCAATACTTTTTCTTGCTTTTAATGTCAGTGTTTAACTGTACAAAAAGTTACTGTTCAGTTGACAAACAAATAAATTTCACTTCTTTTGTTAAATGTTCAAATAATTTTTTATAAGTTAATGTAGCTTGCCAAAATTTTTCTAAATTTTTAAAAAGTGTTTAATGGTTTAAGACGATGTTTTAATAGAGTTATGTAATAAAAAAAATATATCAGTCTCCTCAAAACTGTGGTTGAAACAAAACTTGAAAACAAAATCTCCTCAGGTTTAACTTATAAAAAGGAACTAAAAATTATGCAAATTATTTTCGTTTCAAATTTTTTTTTTCAGGTTATTTAAATGCTCCCAGAAGTCCTTACGGTCTTATCACGGATCACCGCGGGTGAGCATTTAATTAGAAGTTCACGCCTCCTTCCTTACCAGTATCACTTAATGGGCTGGAGCCGGCGTCGAACCTCGGACTTCTATGTTCTGAGCCACAACTCTAAGCACTGCGCCACGGCTGCTCAAATAAACTACCCTTTCTGAGTCTCCCATGGGTATATGTGCCTTCTGCTAAATGCCTTGTTTCAGTTTAACTAAATTCCAGACCTTTTGAATGGTTGGCCAGAGAGTGAATATTTTTGAGACGGTTTGATTAAGGGAATGGTTATTATAGCTGAAACTAATTCTAATTCAATAAATAAATGTTTATAATTTTAATAAAGTCTTTTGACACTTTGTTTTCTGTTAGTACATATGTACTATCTTTTTTTTGTGTGTCTTGGGTTACCCAACTTTACCCTATGTATTATTATTAATATTGTCATTATTATAATGCTAGCTGAGATCGGACCCGTAAAAATACAAGTCTTTGTAAGTCTATTCCAAACCGAACTTTTCTATACTTTTTTCTTATATATCCTAGCTTTCCGGATCCATAAAATATGGGTCTTTACAACGATTATTTATATACCTATTCCTTATTTACTTCAACATTTTTTAGTAAAACAATTTATTCTAAAAAAAACATTCAAGAGCAAAAAACTTAACATGTGCACCTTTTCCGCACACGTAGAGCTTATAGGAGACTTATAATTAGGTTTGTTTTTCAGCTAAATGCATTTCATTGATAGCTCAGTGGTCAAGTGCGCTGTCATCAGTTTTGTTTTGGGGGGTTTAAGACCTTCCCTCAGCGTAATAAATTTTGAAATTTTTTCAATCTTGCTCACGTAACGCTATACAAATGGAACTAAGAAGATCTTAGACCACTAAAACATTCATGAAAATTCATTACACAGTCATAAAAATAAGTTATTATTAAGATTAAAAGCTAAAGAATAACAGCCTCAGCTAATAAACGTTAATCTATAAGTTAAGCTAAAAAAATTTTGCGCATTGACGTCGCACAGTGGGACGTAATCCTGATTTTGTGGCCAAAATTCCCAAATTACCTACATAAGGGTTTTCGAGGTAGCTGATTAGGAATCTGAGGTCAGATTTAAAAAATTCAAAATGGCGGCTCCAATATGGCGGCAAAAACTGTTCATACGTTGAAAATATTAAATCTCATGTCGTTTGGTTTTCAAGGTCATTGCTAATGATTCAGGAGATAAATTAGAGCAAAAACATTGCAAAATTATTTTCAAATTTATACTATCAATAAAAAAACAGAAATTTGTAATTTAAATTTTATTTTTTTTTTTTTAAATTGGTAAAAGATTAACTCACATATATGTAAAAAAATTGTTTCTTTAATCCTAGTAACGAAAATCACGTATGTTATATTCATCAATGTTCGAATCATTCGATTCGGAATCTGATGTTGAACCACTTGTATCTAAATCGAAATCGTTCCTTGTCTCTTGTCTGGTGACTTCAGGTTGTTTTAACAATTGTATAGCTTCTTGATGTATAGATTTTACCGGTCTCTGGGGCAATTTCCTGATGCTCGAGAGAAATGGATCTGATGTTAATAAGAGCCTATTAAAAATGTCTCTCATATTCGATTCTCTTGAGCATTTTCTTGAATGATGTAATCTGAAGTTTTTAATGTCCTTAAAAAAAGCGGCGCGCTGTATTTCCATCTTTAGAGCTTCCATATCCTGGCTTTGGTCAATCAACAATAAGCCCCAGTTTTATCCTAAATTGAGTCTGTATTTCTTCCTTACGTATTTTCACATTCTTTTTATCTTCCTCTCGACGAGCTTGCCACTTTTCAGTTGTTAGCTTATACGACAGATGCAATAAGCACTCAAAAAAACGAATCCATGCATGCAATGTAGATATGCCGAATCTTAAATTATCTGTTGTAATGTCCATTTTTATAATGTTGTTGATGTCATTAAATTCTTTAGAGGAAGCTTTGCACAGGAAGCAGCGTTGTGTAGAAGTGGTACCAGTTACTGCATTACAGACTTTACTGTCTATCATCGTAAATGACATACAATAAGTTACTGAAATGGATTTTCCATTTTGTTCATTAGCATATGGTGCAAGACCCTCAATCTGCAGTTTAATGTCGGTAACTTCTTTCAATGTTGACTGTACATCTTCATGTACAAACTGCAATCGTATTGGTCTGCAGAATCGCGGAGATGATGGTCTAGGATTTTTCCACACAATAGTTGCTTCACCCGTCTAGTGGTTGTTGTGTATTAATTGAAAAGGTACAAGAGAAGTATAAAAAATGCTTTCATCAGATTTTCCAGTCTCAGAAAGTTTTTGTTTATAAACACTTTGACCGCTGCTTCCATCACATCCCCATTTACAGTAAAGTACTAATTTTTGCAGAATTTCCGGATTTAGAGTATCAATGACATCAGCCTGAAGTTGTATAATTCTAGAGGTGGTATGATCAAGTAAAGCCTGTAGTTCAATCTGTGCGCACGACTCACTAACAGTTGTGTACACAACTGATGGATAAAAACGTTTTTTTGCTTTTTCTATTTCAAGGTATGATGGGTATAATTCGCATTTATGTGCTCTAGCTACATTTCTTGATAGTTGATAAGAGTGCTTTGATTCTCCTTTCTCGATCATTAAAGAAAGTGCTTCATCTGGGGTTAAAGGTACTTCATTTTGTGAACTAACAGCGGATATATATTTTGAGGCTCTTGTTGGGGTTGTTAATGTGACATCTTTAACAACTTGAGCAGCATGTACTTGACCAGAAGTCCTTAAACTCATTTAAGCAGCATATGCCAATTCTTCTGTAGAAAAAGTAGAACGTACTTCTTGAGTCTTTTGCCTCTTTGATCTTTCACTAGATGAAGCAAAGGATTGCGAAGGTCGCCCACATGATCCTTTTTTATTATCACTCTTCACAATCTTCTCAGGTGTTGTGCATTCAGTATTGGAGAATTTTGAAAATTGTACGGTGCCCTTCAACCATTCTTCATTTTTTTTCAGAAAAAAATCTTCCCATCTTCCTGCTGCTCTCCATCTCGATCGAAAATTTGAAAATAACCGTGATAATGACATTTCATCCTCGCCTACTTGTATCACATGTTTCGTTTTTTTGAAAATTGCATCTGTCAAAACATCAATGATGAATTTATATTCATTTTTTAAAATATCTTTCACCATAAAGAATATATCTTTTCTTGAAAATTCCATATTTGAAGATTTGGAAGACTCTGTAAAAAAAAAAATACAGTAATAACTGCTGAAAGTTCTTTGAGGACTATTTTATAAAACTTTGAGATTATCATAAAACGGAATGAGAAGTAACTTTTAAAGCATATATTTAAAATAAAAAATTATTGCATTAAAATGTAATTAGTGCTATTAAATAATGTTAATTCACTAATTTCTATGACCATTAATGCGTGGTGCGAAATTAATCTATTAACATAGTTTAATGTCGCACCACGCATTCCTCCATAAAAACTAGTCTCATTATTAAAATGGCACTCTATGGCAGCCAGTTTTTTAATATGTTATATTTAACACTATAGACGATCATTTCCTTGTCAAAAGAAGGTGGATAACCGCGGGTAAATTTTTAAAACGACATTAGAAAATCGATTTCAGATAAAAAATTTACAATTTTTTATGTTTACTTGTCGCGCGATTTAAATATAAAAAAAATTAAAATTAGCAATAACAGTGCATAACCATATATTCTACATGCCTCCAGAAAGTGATTCCATTTTGCCGAATTCCAATTGAAATAGTTTCTTCAGTTTAACAGCACTTTAAAACAGGCAAGAATTTTTCGACGTGTCCACTGGTTTAGTGCGTACCGAACGGAGGCTAAATGTCAACTGACGCCCAGGCCACCCTAGAGCAGGTATATACCTGCTCTGTTCGGAATTTTGTTCTAGGACAATCTGTAAACAAGACCTGAACGTAAAAAGACGAAAATATAAAACTCGAAAATTTGACTTTTGGCCACAAAATCGGGATTTCGTCCCACTGTGCGTCGGTTTGTGGCAAAATAAACCTTTATGCATCAAATTTCCTTTTGCATTTATTTTACATGTTTTGATCAATTTTAACTATGTTGTATACAATTGCATAAAAATATATAAAACTGGTACAGATATATCATTTCACAGATAAGTGATTTTATTTATTACAATAATAATAAATTCCATATATCTTTAATAGAAGGAGTTTTTTTTAAAAATTTAAATAAAATCTTATTTCTAGTTTGTTTTTCTAGTTTTTAGCCACACAGTGAGGTAATGCAAAAAATTTTTATAAACATATATATACGCAAATGTATGTATGTATATATATAAACATATGTATAAATGTATATATAAACATATCTATACGCAAAAACATATGTATACGCAAAAAACATTTTATATATATATATTTATATATAGGAGAAGGAAAGTGCGCCTTTTTAAAAAAATATATTAAAATCTAATCGACAGATTTTCGAAATAAATTTCATAGTAATGATAAACTAAGTAATCAATACAAGTCTTGTGTTACTATCAACACAAGAAATTTATTTATTTTAGTGTCCTTTAGAGTAATTAAAACGTATCAAAATCTATTTGAACAAGAGAAATTTCACTCGTAAAAATCTCAAAATTTCAATAAAGTTTATCTTGATGGTTTTATCTGTTGTTAATTTATAGAAATGGAAAAAAAAGTATGTGTTGAAGTAAATTCAAAAAGAACTATAATTTATAGTTCAAGGCCAAGAACATATTTTACAAGAAATACATTTATAGTATAAATGTATTTCTTGTAAAATATGTTCTTGGCCTTGAAGCATACTCAAATACAAAGTTTATATACAGTTGTACGATGCAAAAGTACTTCACTACTTGTGAAGTGCTTTTGCATATGAAGATTATATGCAGCTTTACTAGACTACTGGTGAAGAGCTTTATTTATAAATTGATTTATATGTTAACTATAAAAAGTTGAACATTAGAGTTTTTAAATAAAGAAAATTTGTACCTATTTCAAAGCTAGCTTTTCCTCTCTAGAGCCGCAAGGTTTAGGAGTCCTAAAATATATTTAAAGATTTTTTTTTTTTAATAAAGTTATTGTTCCAGAGAAACAGAAATTGGGCACCTTGGCCACGTATGTCTAATGAAAAATTATGCTTTGCTACACCACTGTGTAATATACGTATAACCCGAGCTGTTGCTAAGCAATGATTTATAAGTAAATTAAGAAATAAAACTTGTGGTGATTGGAGCTTGGAAAAAAATACCCAAAAACATTTACCATCCCTACTCCATTCAAATTTCAACACCATAAAGTTTTTAAATAAGTATAATATGGTTTTTAACAACACATTAAAAGACCTCATTTGTTCGTAACTATTAATAATACTATTAGTTGAAGATTTGTTGATTAAGTAATTCTAATCGGTTTGGTGATAAAAGGAATTGCAGCATTTTTAAATAATGAAACTTTTTTACATTGCTTTTAACGTGGTACAATACCACGCAATACTTATATTTAAATCAATTTAAAATTAAATCTTGTATTTTGTTTAATTTATATTTTCATGGATAATATTTTAAAATAAAATCATTCAAAATTTCTGTTATTTATGCAATATTTCTTCTGCTTTAGTATGTTATTTTAGAAAAAGATTTCTTTTTTTCTAAATATAACATACTAAAACAGGAGAACTTGGTATTTCAGCTACGTATATATTATTTTTTTAGATATGTATCCCAAAAGATAAAAAACTATAATTGTCAACTAAAATAAACTTATTAAACTCAACCTTCAGAAAAACACATTCATATGTTTTTTATGTTGATCATCAATTTTTAATGACAAGTTTTTATTAACTTAATTATGTACGGATATTTAGGGGCTTGGCAATAAGACTATCTTTGTTTTCTTCTTGTCCCCACCATTCGTATATTTTATAAAAGAAAAGTAATAATTTGTAACGGCAAATTTAGAAAAATAAAAAACTATAAAAATTAAAAATCAACCACTGCATTAAAGAATGTCTTTATAACGGGTGATGCGGAAGTTATCGGACAAATCTTAATTTCATTATTTGAGCATAATAATTAGTTTTTGTGGTTTTATGCGTAGGCATAAACGTTCTATAAAATATAAACTTTATATTTGAAACACAATTATTTAAAACAAGAATCTTTTCGAAAGCGACTAAAAATGTTTTTTGTAAATAAACCTAATATAAAAAAAAAATAATCGTAAATCATTTTGAAAAGGAAGGATTTGCTCGAAGTACAATATATGATAATCTAAAAAGACTTGAAACTGTTCAATCGCTTTCTGATTGAAAGCACCCTGGTCGTCTGACATCCTGGACTAGAGAAAAGAAAGCCGAAATAACGAGACTTGTCAACAATCGAAAAGGGGTCAGTCAGAGAAAAATAGGTATTAAATTCGGTGTAAATCAATCGACAATTGGTCTTCAGTTACTATAGAACTATATACTATAGAACAACAAATAAAGGCAAAGAAAAGAAGCAGGAAACTAGTTAACCAACTCTATAACACAAAATCGCTTCTAGTCATTGATGACGAAAAATACTTTTGTTTTACAGGGAACAACATGCCTGGAAATTCTGGATACTAAACAAACAACAAAAAGACATGCCCAGAAAGTGTTCGTTTAATAGGAAAAGAGAAATTTCCAAAAAAATTATTAATGTGGATAGCCATATCTGACCGTGGTATGTCCGAGCCATTGTTTCGCACTTTCAAGGCTGGAGCGATCAATTCATCAATCTATATTAATGAATGTTTAGAAAAACGACTTCTTCCATTTATTCACAAGTATCATGGAGACTTTAACTATTTATTTTGGCCAGATGTAGCAAGTTCTCATTATTCTAAAGATTCTCTAAATTGGATGGACCAATATGTCTATTACTTTGATAAAGAATCCAATCCCCCAAATGTGCCTCAAGCACGACCGGGGATATTTGGCTCAGAAGGTTTACGAGGGAGATTGGCAAGCTTCAACAGAGCAAGTTTTGATTGATCGCATTAAACTAAAACTACAAGAAATTGATTTAAACTTTTTACAGACGCATATGAAAGGCGTCAGAGCAAAATTGAGATCAATTACAGATGGTTGTGTTTTTATATAAAAAATAATATATTTTTATTAAAAGATAAATGCTTTATTTAAAAAAATTATAATAGTAGTTTTTTTTTTTTTTTATAAATAAGTTATTGACGTTTTTATTTTGTCCGATAACTTCCGCATCACCCGTTATAATAAAATAAAAAAAAATCAATGACAAAATTAAATTTGAAAAAAAAAATTAATTTGATAGTTATCAAATTAATAATATATTAATAGTAAATTAATTATAATAAAACTAAGAGTAATTTGAACTATAATATTGTTAAATAAGAATAACTTGAATTATAATATTTTTTGAAATATACAAATGATCTTGTAGACTAAAGTCACTTATAAAAACTTAATTTTCTTCGTTATTCTTCGACAAATTTCAAGTCCGCGTCATTTGATTACTTATTTACGAAAAAAGGAACAGAATTTGATTGTCAGACGAACTTATAACTTAATTAAAGATAATTTTTTTATTCCCTGAAAAATTGGGGAGGTTGCTCAAAATTTATATGGTTATTGTTTTTGAACACTAAGAGATTATTGCATGAGGTGTTCATTAACTAGAGACTAGTTAATGAACACAAATTTAGTTTAAAATTTTAAAAAATGTATATTTAAATGTTATAAACTGTTCGCTCTCACACTAATGGTATAAAAGGGAAGTTAACATTTTAGGGGTTTATTGTTAGCAGACTCCGATTATCGCAATACATTTGAAAAGCTTTACATAAACGTGAATATATAAATGTTTGGATTTTGCTCCATTTCGTTACATAAAGTTAAATTCTCGAACAAAAATAAAAAGCTTGCTACGGGCCTGATTTTAAATATGTGATTGGAATCTCGTTGTTTAAATATTGTGATTTGCACTTTGTTAACTTTTTTACATTAAATTTTTGAAAATTTAAAGTAAAAAAAGTAATAAAAATTTACTGAAAAAAAAAGAACTTGATGTTATTTCGTCACTATGCTAAGGTAACATCAAGACACTTTTCTTTACAATCGACCATATAATTGTAAATTTGAAAGTGTGCTTTTTTGAACCATTCTACTAAATTCGCCATATTAAATAAAAATAAAATAAGCGGTTGTTGTGGTTACGAAAAGTTATAAATTTTTTTTTTTAGTTAATTACTTTTACTTTTACTTCTTAACTTTTATTATTATTTTATTTATTTTATTATTTTTTATTATTATTTTTAATCTTGATGTTATTTAGTTAATTAGTTCATTCCAGACAACAGTGTTAAAAATAGCTATTAATAAATAAACAAAAAAAAAATAATAATAATAATAACTTTCATTTATGCTAGAGTGGTTGTTACGACCTGGGCTGACCAGGGCCGTCCCGAACGGGGCTGAAGGAAGTGTCCCCTCCCCCCAGCTGTTATATATGCATTTGAGTTAACACATTTGTAAGAGAAGTGAAAAGCAGCAGATTAGCTGCAAGTATGCCCGGCTCCTTTACGGAAAATTTTTATCAGGGCCACTAAGTATTTCCTCTCGACAAATAATTAATACTAAAACAAATAAATTACAAGGTCTGAAAGATAAAAAAAAATCAAAAAAAAAAATAGAGAAGTAGATTCAAAAAAATGGAGTTTTTCAGTTAGCTCTGAAAACAACTTTAAGATGTACTTTTATTAAATTTTCACAAGTACTGGAAGTTTCAGAGCTCTAGCTAGTCTGGAATATAGTGAAATCAATCGCAAGATTCCAGGACAACTGATAGCCGACAAACATCTTGTCAAGTCAAACTAACGTTTGAAAAAAATTTTTCGAGTTTATTCTAAAGCACTATTTTAATTGAATAAGATTTTATTTTTCTAATCATCCTTGTGCAAATTGGACACCAACGCAACAAAAAGGAGGTTATTAGGATGCTCACAACCTATAGTAGAAGATTGAACAGCTTTCTTTACCATCTTTTTTCAAACAGATTATATATGATAAAACGCAATAAAAAATTATATCTCATAAACACTCCTTTAATCATATAAATTATATCAGATAGCTTTAGATAGATATATAATTTTATGAAAACTGTTTTTACAGTCGATGTCCTTGCGGATACCAAAAATGTTATATTGCATCATATTACCATAACAAAATACTTGATTGAAAATGCAAACGCAAAGAAAAAACGCGCTTTAACGAACAGTGACTTTGTCAAGGTTTACACATGCATGAATTACCCTGGGCTTAGAAATTATGCCTTTTTCTCCCCTCCCCTCCTCCGCTAAAGTTTTATTATGGCCACTAACCTATTTCTGCTCAACAACAAAAAAAGAAATAAAAAAATAATGATCATTTAGCAGCCTCTATTAGCACTCATGCGGCAGGGAGCCCGTCTCTACACTACTGGTGGGCCCGCATGTTGACTATATTTGCCCCTTATTGTAATAGAACTACCCTTTATGACATACGTGAAAAAAAATCCTTTCCCGATGCCCCACCACAAACACTACTCACATACATTAGAGTATTACCTGAAGTATTTCCCAGAAGTGCTCTCAAACTCGCAATGGATTTGAATTCGTTACGTATCTCAATATTTATGTTAAATCAACATGAAATGATAGTACAAAGTAAAGTATAAAATTTCAAAGAAAAAATTTACTTTTATTTATAAAAGTAAATAACATTTTTTTTCAAATTACTTTTATGTAAGCTGTTATTGCTAATTAGTTACTATTACACGTAAAAGTAATTTTTTGTTATGATGCTGTTTTACTTTACTTTGTAAAGTAAGTATTATGTTTTTTAAATATTATATTTACGTAAATTTACTTCATAAAAAACTTTTTTTACATTTTAAAAGTAAATTAAATTTCGATGTAAATTTTTTACATAATTATAAGTCGTGTAAATTACTTTTCAAAGTAATTTACTTTACACGACTTAGCATTAAAAGTAAGTTACATTTACAAGTAAAAGTAAAAATGCAAATAACTTTTACTTGTAAAAGTAAATTACTTTTCCAAGTAACAGTTACTCATTTAAAAACTTAAGTAATAAAGTTTTACACGTTATATAATTTATGTAAAAAAAAAACGAATTACTTTTAAAAATAAATTATATATTTTTATATGAGTTATGTAAAGTAATTTACGCGTAAAAGTAATTCGCGTTTTTTACATCAAAATAAGTAAAAGTGCCATCCCTAATTTTCACCATTTTACTTATTAATTACAATTAGTTTAAAAAACTATGAACTTTGATATTACATTTAAAAATAATATTTTAGAGTATTTGTACTAATAGGGTATATTGAGCTATTTATTTATAAATTTTTTGTGGAGGAAACCAAGGAACATGTATTAAAATGTAATCAGATATTTGATGGTTATACAATATAAAAAAATGAGGCCTTTTTTTTTTTTACTAATTTTTTGATATTAAATATTTAAGAAGATTTTGAGATATTTAAGAAGATTTTGAGATATTTTAGAAGATTTTCAGAGTCAATGAAAAGTTTGTTAACAAAGACGTATTTTTTTGTTTGTTTTATTAACTTGTACTCCTTTGACCAAAATTTGTAACTTTTTTAAACATTATTTTGTATTTTGGTAGTAACTTATACCTTCGGAAATGATCATCGAAATTTGCATCACAGATTAACTTGATGTGTATCTTTCCATATAAATGGAGTTCTTGGGTCATCTAGGTTGGCGTTATCAGGATCTATGATAACAGTGTATTTCGTGTTTTAAAAAGTTTATAAAATAGCTTTACTTAATAGCTTCAAAACATTATTAATGTAAGAAAGTTTCAAGTACGCAGTATTAGTTTATGCAATGTTATCTTTCTACAAAGTTTTCGCACAATTATATCCAATGCTTTGGCGCAAATGTAAAATATAACGGAGAGTTTGTTTCTTTGCACTTAAAATATCATTTTATGCTCGCATGACTGTACTACGTTTTTTATAATATAAAAAACGTAGTACAAATATAAAAGTACAATTTTACTAATTATAAACAATGTGAACCCACTTTCGCACCCCGAAACGAAGCTACTAATAAAAATACCGGTTAAGGTATTTGCAACCGCAGAGAACTCTAACTACTATCCCTAATCAGTCATTTGGTATTGGTATATTAAGTATTGGTATCACTGTTTAAAACAGTTAATTACTGGTTCAAACAATTTATTTTAAACATGGAATTATTTATTTAAATCATTAATTTATCAAGCGCTTTACGGTTCAATTGAATAAAGGCTTGGGTTTAATTGAGTAAAGAGCTGATTTCAATACCTAACTAGGCCTTTATTACTTATTAATTTGTAACTAAGAAACCAAGTACTAAGTAATTAACTCGTCTGATATTTTTTCTCAGGCAAGGTTTTAATAAACTTACAATAAAAAAAAAAAAAAAAAGACGAGTTTGCTCGACAGTCGAGCAAATTTGCTCCAAATAATTCAAAACAAATCGTGATTAGAAAAAAATGGCCTACATTTTCAAGAAATTAAGTAGTTGTCACAAAGCTGATTATGGTTTATGAAACAGCCATCAGTGTTATTGCGATTCTTGTTGTGCTGTTATGTTTGCTTTTATTTATTTGGTCGTGTAAAGTTAACATTTTTCATGAAATTGAGTATTTAAAAAAAAATTCTAGAAAAAGGTTTTCAATGTCAGTATCAACTGAAAAAATACCTTTTTATATAGAAGAAAACTCCATTAAACTTCACAGAGAAAATGGTTAGTTAAAATTTAAAAAAATATTGTTATAAAGTTGTTCTTTACCTTATTTTTCAAAACCCATCTTTTTTATGTCATAAAATTTAATTTATCACACCAATATTGACACTAAAAATTTAATGTTATTGCTTTTATTGTAACCATTTATGTAATCGTAAATCCCTTTTAGTAAAATGTATTTATTATAACATAAATGAATTTTAATAAATTCATTTATTGTAAAATTTTACGCTTTAAACATTCTTCACTATTGACAGAATTATTCATTCTGCTTACAGGAAGAATTCAATTTAAAAAATTATTATTTTATATAGAAAAACCATATCTCAAGAGATATTGAAAGAAGATGCAGTCAATATAATTTTTTTTTTAAATTCTATGTTTGAATCCTTTAAATGACTGTTTTTAGAAAATCCAGTTTTAACATTTTTTTTTTAGGTTTTATATCCATGAGCATTTTTAGTAACTGCAAGTTTTCTATTCAAATCTGCTGCTGTGCAAACATAAATGATTTTAAAAGAGGATTGGATTCACATATTAAAAGAAAACCTATTGACTTACTCTACTTAATCTCACAGTGGGTTTCAGCATCTATTGAAGTGTATCTTTTCTATATTTGCAACAGTGAAATAAAAAGGTGTAATTAAATACTTTTTAATTAAGTTTGTAACATTTAAAAATTTTATTTTTAGATTATCAAAATATTAAAATTTGATTAACTCTGGGTTGCAATGTGTAATGTGATATTTGTAAGGGTGTTGTGTGTAATGTGACAGTCGTAATAATGGCATTTAGTGGCATTATTTAATATTACCTATAATGTTTTTATTATTATTATTATTACTATTATTATTACTATTATATATATATATATATATATATATATATATATATATATATATATATATATATATATATATATATATATATATATATATATATATATATATATATATATATAATAGTAATAAGGGTGTTGTGTGTACACCCTTATTACTATTTATATATATATATATATATATATATATATATATATATAATAGTAATAAGGGTGTTGTGTGTAATGTGACAGTTGTAATGATGGCATTTAGTGGCATTATTTAATATTACCCATAATGTTTTTATTATTATTATTACTATTATTATTACTATTATATATATATATATATATATATATATATATATATATATATATATATATATATATATATATATGTATATATATATATATATATATATATATATATATATATATATATATATATATATATATGTAGTGAATTAATAATAGATAATACTAAAGCCAGCATAGAAGGCTTTATTCTGCATATAAATAATATGTAACCTAAAAAAATACAATCAGATTAGTTTACATACAAACAATAATAATCATAATAACAATGATAACAATCTGCACATTCTACCATACTAAATAAAACATTTGCAAATAGTTCAAATATAGTCATTCAATTATTAAGGAGGATTTCGAGTTCTTACTGAACAACAAGGGATGGGTTCTTCAATTGAAATTCCATTAGGATCAGTTGCAGTGTGAGAGATTGAGTTGAAAAGTTTTGAGATTTTTTGGCATGAAGGAACTTTGATTTAATAGTGGTTTTACTAGGATCAAGTATATAGATAGTATATCTTCACTTTACAGAGTTCCATTAGAAGAACGATTACTGAAACTGAATAATCAGTCATGAGGCCTAGCATTAGTAGAAATGCAAAGAAAGGAATGAGTTGAATAATGAACATTAGGTAATACATGTTCCTAGCTCATGGTAGACAACTTCTTTGATTTGAGAGCAAGCGAAATTTTTTTACCGAACAATGTCATTGTACCCTGAGGATTATAAGGAGTTATTCTACTTACAAGTGTCTCGATCTGAAAGATATATAGCGTACCAAACAAAGTAAAAAGTTGAGTTAAGCATTTAATTACGGTTGAAGCAGAAGTATTGTGAAACTCATCAACGATTGTTAGAAAATATTCGTTAACAGATAAAGATAGAATTAATCCTTAATAATCTGTGCTTAGTCGTTCAATAACTTGAGTAGATTTTATTATAGGTTAGTTAAAGTTGTTCACACAATATTTAGGTTTTAATTAGTACAAATTTGATATGAAGAAATGATTTTTTTTTCATTATTAGTTTTTTTTTTAAATTCTGATTCACTCCCAACTGCAAGCAACCACTATTAAGTTGGGGTTATTAGAAAAAAAGTTATAGAGAAGCAATTGACAGACTTGATGGGAATGAGTTCAAAAGCGTTAAAGTGTGGGGTCCCTGCATGCTCTAAAAACTTGACGAATAAAAGTTTTTAGAGCATGCAGGGACAAATGCAGTAAAAGAATGAGAGTGTGCTGAATGACGTGTCAAGCGAGAATGAGTTTTAGTTGATAGAATTAGGGAGGATAGCTTCTTTGAGCAGTGACCATGGTAGTAGAGACTCAAGCTAGCAGATAGAGCAGGTCCAACTACATTTGCAATGCGTTTTTGGACCTTGTCTAGAAGAAAAAGAGCATCATTAAAAGAACCAGCCCAAACAAAATTATTCCATACAGGGACGAGTAAGAGATTTGTAGAAGTAGAGAATTGAATCACAGGCCTTGTTACAAGATTTCGCTGCGTAGCGAAAACGCGCAACGGGTTTCTAAGTAACTCAAATTAGCAAATATATTTTGCATCGTTAGAAGTTATATTGCGTCACTCGCGTCTTTTCAAGTACCGCATTGTAATTAAAGTTATTTTATTAACGCGTTAAAAATCATACAAAAAGTTTGTTTTTTTCTCACTATAGCAAAAGTTACAAATATAATCTAAGTTCTCATTTAAAAAAATCATTTTTATTATTTTTTTCAAATATGAACTAAATTTTATTTTGAAAAGAAACTTTTTTTCATGAAACGTAAAATAATGTTTGTTTATTTTCTTATCATTTTACAGTTGGTTTTTGGTTATTTTATCAACTGTTAATAAATTTTTTCTTATTTAATTTGTGAACTCATTTTAATAATGTTTTTAAACAAGAAAGAGTTTTTTGTTGTTGTTTATCAGTTACCGATAACATATTCGTGATCATAGTTTATTTTCATAAATTAAACGAACGTCATTAAAACTTTACAGTATTGAATTAACAATAAACAAAATATCTTATTAATAAAATATTTACATCAAAATAAATCGTGCATTTTTTAAACTAATATGACTAAAAATAAATTTTATATTTAAAAGGAATTTATATATTTAATTCCTTAAGATAAAACTTAAAACACTTAATTTTTTCTTACTAATTTTTAACAACAACAAAAAAAATTATGAAACAAGCTGTTTCTTTAACAAAAAATCTATTAGTTTACAATTGCGGTTAAATGCTTTTACTTACGACTTTATTTCTTCTGAATAAACGTCACGTTAACGACAATCAAAAGATAATTTAAATATTCTAAAAGATATAAGTTTTTGCGTAGCGCAAAACTGCTAAATGCGTAGGCAAATCGCCTTTTCGCAAGCAAAATTCGAGCTGCATAACGCTTCTTAACATGGCCTGGAATCAGGAGAGAGCTTGATATGTGTGCAATGGTGAGCGTGATAAAGAGAAGCAGTCTTAGCAGGTGCTAATTTAGCAATCGATTATATATATGGTTTCCATGAAAGGTCAGTATCAAACATTTATCCAAGAATATGTAAAGAAGAGGACTCAGTGAAAGGGTTGCCATTCATTAATATAGGAATGTTGACAGTATTGTGATAGTTATTTGCAATAAATTACTGAGTTTTGTTGGAGCTAAAACTTACATGCCGCTGTGAGCCCCAATCTGTTACAGAAGTGAGATCAGTTTCGAGATCAGCTGTCTGTTCTAAGCGATCCAAAAGAGAAGATTTTTTGTCAAGACAGGAGTATAAAGTTGAGTCATCAGCAAAAAGAGCTTTTTTAGATACCAAGGATAGAACTTTGAGGTACCTCAGAAGTTACTGGAAATAAAGAAGATTGTTGGCCTTTGAGGATGACTTCAATAAAGCAGTTAAACAGAAACGATTTGATTATCTCAAAAACTTTCCCAGATACACCATATGAAACAAGGTTATGGAGAAGACCAGCATGCCAAATTTTGTCTAAAGCCTTAGATATGTCAAGAGCAATAGTTCTAGCCTCTCCACCTTTATCTAATGCGCAATAAAATCTTTCAGTCATAGCAGTTAGCAAGTCAGCCGTAGAACAAAAGGATCGAAAACCATATTGATTTTCTGACAGTAAATTATTTGACTCAAGATGGGATGTAAGAATTTTGTTGATCAATGACTCAAAGGCTTTAATAATAACAGAAAGAAAACTGATCGGATGATAATTGGAGGGATCAGAATGTTTACCAGAATTTTTGAAAATTGGAATAACAGATACCATTTTCCAGCAGGCAGGAAAACAAGACTCAGTCAAGCACTTATTAAACAGTTTAGAGAGAATTGAAGATTTAAAAAGGCAGTTTCTTTGATTTTGTAAAATGATACATTCTGGTAATTCCAGGGTGACAAAGGTTTATATAGATCCATAAGAGAGGGTCTAGTTATTGCGATAAAGCAACAAGATCTAGAGTGGACATCAAAAATGTTATATCCAAGAAGGTAAACTATACCATAGCTGTGCAAAGTAAATTCTTGTCATTCTTAATTTTTCTACTCTTGTTATTATCAAACATGAAAGAGACAATGCTGATTGGTAACAAAGGTAAAGTGACAACCAACAAGGTAATGCTTAATTTTTGCAGTAATTCAACAATAGCATCAGCTTCCTTCTCTACAGAAGAATGTTTTTTTTCAGGAGAGGAAATTTCGCGAGAAAATAATACAGCTAGTTTTCCAGCCTGATGGTGAGAAGCAGCTATGGCATATTTTGCGAGAAAATAATGCAACTAGTTTTCCAGCCTCATTGTGAGAATGAGGCTATGAATATTTTCATTAATAGCTTGTCGAGCTTATTGAGAGATCAACACTTCAGAAAAGTTTTTGATATATTGGAATAGTATAAGAACATGCCCAGGATTTATTGGAGGAAAGCACTATCAGTTGGAGTAAGCATTTCAATTAATGGCTTTAAACAATCTGGATCAGGTAGAAAAGAGCCACTTTTTTAAATGTAAGCTGGGAAGTTTATACACGAAGTAGGCAATACAGACTTTTCTTCATTGAATTTAAACATAGCTTTCTTAGAAGCTTCGATAAATTTTTCTTTATTGAAATTATGTTTATTTTTACATATACCACATACTAGTAAGTGACCTAGGTCCAGTCTGAGCCAAACCCTTAGTCGATGTAGCAGCACTCTATTGCGAGTCAGGCTGTAAAATGGTCGATGTAGCAGCATTCCGTTGCGAGTCAGGCTAGAAGATAGTCGGTGTAGCAGATGTTGTGGGTTAGGCTATAAGATAGTTGATGTAGTAACTCTCCCTTGTAGCAGCAGACTATGAGATAGTCGATGTAGTAACACTCTGCGTATGTTTTAAAAAAATGTTTTTAAAAAACAAAAACAAAAACACTATTAATTAAAAAACTTTCTAGTCTTTATTATTGCGGTTTTAAAACTTAAAGTACTTCTGCATTATTTTAATTGCTTTGACTTTTAGACGACATAAAAGTGTGACATATTTGTTGAGGTTGCATAATTGTTGTTATATATATATATATATATATATATATATATATATATATATATATATATATATATATATATATATATATATATATATATATATATATATATATATATATATATATATATATATATATATATATATATATATATATATATATATATATATATATATATATATATATATATATATATATATATATATAAAAATATATATATATACATGTATATATAAATTATATATATATATATATATATATATATATATATATAAATTATATATATATATATATATAAATTATATATATATATAAATTATATATAATTATATATATAAACTCCTAACTGGTTGTCAGAAAGTTTTCCGTACTTTGTTGACACACAAAAAAAATTCAAATGCAAGACCCCAATTTTTTATTACTTGATAGACTGCCTGCCCCAATCAAACCCTCAGTTGATGTAGCAGCACTCCCTTGCGAGTCAGGCTATTAGATAGTCAATGTAGCAGCACTCGATTGCGAGTCAGGCTATAAGATAGTTGATGTAGCAGCACTTTCTTGTAGCAGCAGGCTATAAGATAGTCAATTTGGCAACACTCTGCGCATGATTTATAGTAAAAAAAATAAAAGCAAAAACGTTTTATTAAAAAAAGTAAAAATAAAAACATTGTTCATATTTTTAAAAACATTCAGAATGATTTTTAAAAAAACGATAAATTTCCAATTAAATTTATGGTTTTAACTCTGACAACACGGAAATGTTGGATGAAAGTCAAAAGCAATTAAAAGTAACATATTTGTTGTCAAAAGAATCATTTTTTACCTTCTGTACTCTCAAATGCAACAATTTATAGAACATATATATATATATATATATATATATATATATATATATATATATATATATATATATATATATATATATATATATATATATATATATATATATACACATACAAGGGTTAAAGTAGAATAATAAATCTAGTGGAACTTGATTTACTATTCTACTTTATATTGTTTTATATTGTGTTATATGGTAATTTATATGGTGTTGAAAAGTTCAAATTGTTTGTTCAAAGAGATGCGGAATAGCCCATTCGAATGCAGGATCATTTCTCATATATATATATATATATATATATATATATATATATATATATATATATATATATATATATATATATATATATATATATTTATATATATATATATATTTATATATATATATATATATATATATATATATATTTATATATATATATATATATATATATATATTTATATATATATATATATATTTATATATATATATATATATATATATATATATATATCAGGCCTTGTTAAGAAGCGTTACACAGATCGCATTTAGCTTGCGAAAAGGCGATTTGCTTACGCGTTTAGCAGTTTTGCGTTATGCAAAAACTTTTATCTTATAGAATATTTAAATTATCTTTTGATATCGTTTATGTAATGTTTATTCAAAAGAAATAAAGTCGTAAGTAAAAGCATTTAACCGCAATTATAAACTAATAGATTTTTTGTTAAAGAAACAGTTTGTTTAATAATTTTTTTGTTGTTAATAAAAATTAGTTAAAGAAAATAAAATGTTTTAAGTTTTATCTTAAGGAATTAAATATATAAATTTCTTTTAAATATATAAATTATTTTTTGTCATAATAGTTTAAAAAATACACGATTTATTTTGAAGTAAGTATTTTATATTTACTTCAAAATTTTTAGTTTATTGTCAATTCAATGACATAAAGTTTTAATGACGTTCGTTTAATTTATGAAAATAAACTATGATCACGAATATGTTATTGGTAACTGATAAAACTTTTTATTGTTTAAAAACACTATTAAAAAGAGTTCACAAAATAAATAAGAAAAAATTTATTAACAGTTAATAAAATAACCAAAAACAAACTGTAAAATTATAAGAAAATAAACAAATATTATGTAACGTTTTATGAAAAAAATATTTGTTTTAAAATAAAATTTAGTTAATATTTGAAACAAATGATAAAAATGATTTTTCAAATAAGAACTAAGATTTTATTTGTAACTTTTGTTATAGTGAGAAAAAAAAACTGGCTGTATGATTTTGAATGCATTAATAAAATAACTTTAATTACAATGCGGTACTTGAAAATACGCTAGTGACGCAATATAACTTCTAACGATGCAAAATATATTTGCTGAGTTGAGTTACTTGAAAATGGGTTACGCTTTTTCGCTATGCGGCAAAATTTCATAACAAGGGCTGATATATATATATATATATATATATATATATATATATATATATATATATATATATATATATATATATATATATATATATATATATATATATATTCAAAATGACTTTTTTACATTAAAAGTCTCTTTCGACTAGAAGATAAGGATATATATATATATATATATATATATATATTATATATATATATATATATATACACATATATATACATATATATATATATATATATATATATATATATATATATATATATATATATACATATACATATATATATATATATACATATACATATATATATATATGTATATATTAGGGTTATAAATCCTGTCATGAATCGATGAACTTTTGTTAGAAAACATTGAAAACATGTTCAATTCCTCTAGGTTGTAAAAAAAGGTCACCCAAAATTGAAATTATTAATTGTCATTTATTTAATTTTGTTACTGCTACTACTAATGTGTGTGGTTTTGCTGAAAATCATTTAAAACTTGTATAGATTAGAACTTTAGAACATTTTGGAAAATTCCAGAATATTTTAGACGACTTTAGAATATTCTGGAACAATTTGGAACATTCTGGAACAATTAAGAACATTATATATGTTATTATATATAGGACATTCTGGAACAATTTGGAACATTCTGGAACAATTAAGAATATTCTAAAACAATTAAGAATATTCTAGAACAATTTAGAATATTCTAGAACAATTTAGACTGTATATATATATAGCTGCCTATCTAATTTTATAGTTATTACAGAAGCAACACATGGCGACGTACAAGCCTAATGATAGTAGAATTCAGAAGAACAAGGATGTCTGGACCAATAATCTAATAAAATTTGAAGACTCTTATAAAAGAAGAATGGTCCCTTTAGAAGAATATTTACTGGAAAAAAGTGGAGAACGCCTCTCCAAAAGCAAATTATTGAATGCCACCATTTCCTTGGACCAAAAATCAAAGGAAGAAAGGAGGGAATAGTGGAAATTTTCAAAGAAATCATTAAAGTCATTAAAGAAACAATCCATCCCTCTAAAAGACAAAAATTTTCTAATAGGTCATCCAACTCATCATATTACTATCCTGGTTTTAGTTATTCTGACTCTGAGGCCAATGAAAGTGAATATGAAAATGATGAAGAAGAAGAAGATGAGACTACTCCTACACCAAGCAGAAAACATCATGAAAGCAAAATTGCAGTCAACTTGGTGACCTACACAAGAGTATCAACAAACAAAGCTGCTTACATATTCAAGCAATTGACTTGTGAAGGTATTCACATTCCAACTCCATGTCAATCAGCTATTTACAAGTCAACCATCAAATAGACAATCAAGCTGAAAAAAGAAATTATTGAAAAGTTGCATATGGAAAGTTGATCCGTACACTTTGATGGCAAGCACATCAACCGAATCGATTATCAAGTCGTCATCCTTAAAAATGAAAGAAGAGAAATCAAATGATGTCCTGGGCTTGATAGATGGAAGGGGAAAAACTATTGCTCAAGGAACTTCTAAAGTCCTGACATTTCACCTATGGAATTCAATACAGATGATTGTTGCAGATACCACCAGCGTTAACACGGGAAAAAAGAATGGTGTTGTTGTAATATTGCAACAAATGTTCACAGAGAAACGCATCAACAAACCTCAGTTTATCAGTTGTCAACACCATGTATTAGATAGAATCCACCGTTTGGTGATGGATGAAAAACTTGGAAGTAAAACACAATCGCCAAACATCGAATATCCATTTGTATCTCAACTGTTGAAGGAGTACGAACAACTGAAAACACAGTTTGATAACGGAATAGAAGTATTTCTTGAAACATCAGGCTGAAGAGATGATATGAAATTTTTATTTTATCTGACTCAAGTGTTTCGATTTTTTGATGAAAAGGGACATTTTCTATTGATCAGGTTTCAGAAATTACCCAACATCAGCAATGCAAGGTGGAATTCCAGAGCTATACTAGCGATCCTGGCCTTCATTTAATTCCTTCAACAAGAACAGTTATGCAGAGAGTCAATTTATGTCATATGGCTAGGCAGACCATTGGTTTACAGACCAACTGTACAACGAAACGACTTTAATAACTTGGTTGAAGTACTGAATCCATACAAAAAGGCTTTAAGCTCTTTGAAAAATCACTAGAAGCGAGAGCCATCCATACTACAGATCACCAGAAGTAAACAATGCGCAGAGCGCGCAATCAAATTAATGAGGGAAATATATTTGTCATGCAAAAATAAAGACAAAGTGCACCTTCTGTTCCTTCTATGCAAAGAGCAAGAGCAAGGTCAACAGTCTGAGTCATTGTTGGATTAAAAATTTATTGTATTACATGACTATGACATTCTAAATACATTTGAATACATAGTAGTACTTATGTCAAAATCGATTTTTCAATGGCAAGGTGAACTTTTTTCAAAAGATATGCAAATAATAATTCATTTCGTGCTTTTTAGGTATAAGTTCATCAAACTACAGTACAGGAGTATGGGGTTGAAAAAAAGTCATAACCCATGTATATATATATATATATATATATTTATATACACACATCATGGGCTATTCTAGACTGTTTTTGCTAGCGGTGACTGTATTTAAGTGCCAATTTGAGCGTTGCCCAAATTAAAATTTGAGGACTTTTTTTTTATGTTTTTTTTTACGTTTTTACGGCAAATATTGTTTTATTTTTTGCGAAAAAATTGCTGATTTTCTACTAGAGTTTGCTGGAACAAGGTGGTACTGCCGCCTAAATTTTTTTCCTAGAATAGGCCCTGTACATGTATATATATATACATATGTTAAATTTTATCAACCAATAGAAAAGAGTATGTAATACCTTAAATTTACAACAGATAATAGGCATATGATTAATTAATTTATCATTTAGTAAGAGGTTTAAAGAGTAATGTTGCTTCACATTATTAGGAACATCATTTTCACTTAACTTTTTATAGATCTGATAATTTTTTTCAGTTTAATAAAGACGAAATATCTGATGATGCTGTGAAAGAAACTCTACAAAAAGTTTTAAATAAAGAAAATAACTATTTGGTTCCCTATGTTGTTCATATTGCTTCATATGGTGAAGGAAGCCAAATAGTAAAGTATTTACTAATAACAATCTCTTTTTCATAATTTTTATGCTCAGATGCAAGTAGTGTTTGGAAATGAAAATTTTAGTCTAAATTTGTTTTTTAACTCTAAATAAAAATATGCTTTTGCTAGTTGTTTTGCATAATAAGTTTGTCAGAGACAATATGGTATAAAGTTTGTATGCAAAATTGCATACCAATATCATAAATTTCATCAAAATAAACTTGTAAAAATATTTTTCTTTATTTTTGAGTTTCATTTAAGTAAAATTTAATAATTCGGCAATTCTGACTATCATTAAGCACCTGTCATAGTCAATACATTGCTTTTTGGACAATTTGAACATAATTTTGTTTGCTAGTTTGATTGCAGTTTTAGTGTGATTTATTTTAATTCAAAGCTCAAGTGTTTCATTTCATTAATTTTTTTTTTTGTAAAATCAAAGATAATAAAATAATTAAAAGATAATTAATAAATAGTAGTAATCTTTATATATAAGATTCTTTCTTTTTTTTTAATATATTTATGTAAAGATTGAATTCTCCCCATTTTTTGGAGTTTAAAATTTAAACTTTCAGCAATTGGGAAGAAATAGGGCAACCGATTAAGTGCAAATTTCATTACAGCAAATTTGCATAAGTGAGAACTGGTGTAAGTGCCAACTTACATAAATGCAAAGCAGTTGCAAAAACTGGCATAACTGTGAAGCAGTTGCAAAAACTGACATAAGTCCAAACTGTTATATGTGCCAACTGGCATAAGTGTACACAAAGAGTTTACAAGCATTGGCATAAGTTGGAACTGGCATAAGTGTGAACTAGGGCTTGGCAAAAGCCAAAAAGTTTCAAAAAAACATTTATATATACATATGTTATGTATACATATATATATATATATATATATATATATATATATATATATATATATATATATATATATATATATATATATATATATATATATATATGTATATGTATATATTAAGGGGTAAACATATTCTATCTGTTGACCAGCCTTGCATCCCTTCTTCATCTATAAGGCTGGCGCAGATGCATTTTTACTACATTGTTTCCAGTTTAGGATGTTAAATGCTGGATCTTCTTGACTTAATGCATGGGCTAAGCTTGTGTCTCTGTTTTTATGGCTAGGCAACTCATTTTATTATCTCCTAATGAGGGTACAGCTCTAAAACTCAGTTTTAGGGTTCTGAGGCTGGCTGGTAATCAGGTTTCCTGAACTCTGTGGTAGCTCTCAGAGAGGCTGATTCCATCAACAGCTGAAAAATATCAAAGTACCAACAGTGCCATGTTGCGCATGGGTGGTGTCCCTGTTTGTAATTTTGGTGTGCATTGTCAAGGCCACATTTTGAGCCCTTTGTTACAGCTTAGGGTTTGTTAATAGTAATGAAGCAATTGCTTGGGCTATTAAACAGTGTACTGAGTACTATCTATGCTTTGAATCAAGTTATTTAACAAATTTAAAAATGAATAAAGTACCAAAAACTATAAAACACAAAACACAAAAAACCATCATCATCACCAAGTTCACTAAACCTATCATTCACTAATATTCGTAGTCTTTGAAGTAACTTTTCTTCTGTTAAGTCCAATAGTCACATGCTTGGCCTGGGCATTTACATTTGTAAGAATTTACCCATTTGTTGGAAAACTAGGTTTGAATCCACAGACTATTCTTTTTTGTGCTTTCGTTCAGCACCACTTCACTCTATCATCTTTTTCTTGTTCTATACCGCTCTCCTTCATCTCAAGACAGCACTCTTTTTAATGTTATTTCTGATCAAATTGACCAAGCCCTCTCTCTTTATCCATCAGCCAATATCTTTGTTGTTGGTGGCTTTAATGTTCATCACACAGAATGGCTTGGCTCTAGTGTCAGTGACTCTGCAGGCGTTAAAGCCCACAACTTTTGCCTTTCTCAATCCCAAACTCAAATATTTAACTTTCCAACTCGCTTTCCAGACCACCCGAATCATTTACCTTCTCTACTTAACATATCTCTTGTTTCTGATCCTAGGCAGTACTCAGTTTCTCCACATTCAGCCTTAGGTGCATCTGACCACAGTTTGATCTTTCTAAAACTATTATCTCATTCTTCTTCATCATCTAAATCCCCCTATCATTGTACCTCTTACAACTACCTTAAAGCTGACTGGGACTCTTTCTGTGATTTTCTTCGTGATGGCCCTTGGGTAGAAATCTTTTGTCTTCCTGCTGACAAATGTGCTTCTTACATAACTTCGTGGATTCAGGCTGGCATGGAATCTTTTATTCCCTATCGACTATTCCAGGTCAAGCCTCAATCCTCTCCATGGTTTTCCTCACATTGTGCTGCTGCAATTTCCAATCAAAACTGTTACTTCCATAACTATCAGCAAAACAATTCTCCAGAAAACAGACGTCTGTTTATTACTGCTAGAAACTATTGTAAAAAGATTTTGTCTAATGCTAAAGCCCGCTATTCTCAGGTCATGAAATCTCATATTTCATCACAAAAATTAGGCTCTCGTAACTTCTGGAAAATCCTTAATAGTATCAATAATAAGGGCAAATCTGTTATTCCACCTCCATGGTTCAGACTTCACCTAGAGACAAAGCTGAATTGTTTGCTAAGAAATTTTCATCAATATCATCTCTTGATTCTATTAGTTGCGTTCTACCTGATTTAATTGTCAAACAGGTTGATCCATTGCTTGGCATTCGTATTACTCCAGCTTCTGTATCTAAAGTTGCAGAAGTGTTCTCCAGAGCTGTCATCTATACCTTAACAGCTATTCAACAAATGCTTATCAGAGTCTTGTTTTCCAGCCTGCTGGAAAGCTGCATCTGTTGTCCCTATTTTCAAAAATTCTGGAGAACGATCTGATTCTTCCCATCATAAGCAAGGTTTTTGAATCTTTAATTAACAAACACCTAATCTTAAATCTAATAGCTTACTTTCTAATCATCAATATGAATTTCGATCTTCTTGTTCTACAGCTGATTTGCTAACAGTAATAACCAATATAATAGTAAAAACCATTTTGTTTTGTTGTGCATTAGATAAAGGTGGAGAGGTTAAGGCCATCGCTTTTGACATTTCTAAAGCTTTTGATAAAGTTTGGCATGCTGGTCTTCTCCATAAGCTTTCTTCTTACGGTATCTGGTAACACCTTTAAGATTATTAAATCCTTCCTTTTCAATGGTAATATAAAAGTTGTCCTTGATGGAGAGCACTATTCTTCTTATTCTGTAACAGGGGTTCCTTGAGGTTCAATCCTTGGCCCTATATTCTTTTTAATTTACATTAAGGATCTTCCAGATATTCTCACATCCAAGGTGGCATTGTTCGCTGATGATATTACCATTTATTCTTCTCATGATAATAAGCCAACACTGTCTGATTGCTTGGAGGGGGCATTTAAGCTTGAAAAGGATCTCACTTCTGCTACAGCTGAACTTTAATTCAGATAAAACTAAACTTTCAGATAATACTGAACTTTTATTCAGATAAAACTCAATGTTTTTCAGCCAATTGTTATCGCAATAATTTAGATCTTCCTATATATATGAACGGTAATGTACTCGATGAGTCATCTACCCTTTATCTTCTTGGATTAACTCTTACTTCCAATCTTTCTTGGAAACCATATATCAAATTCGTTGCAAAATTAACATCTGCAAAGGTTGAATCTCTTTATTGAGCTCGACACTTTCTTACTCCAGATTCTATTCTTTATCTCTATAAATCTCAAATCCGGCATTGTATGGAATACTGTTGCCATATCTGGGGCGGATCTTCTAATAATGCCCCTTCTCTTTTAGAGAAGGTGCAAAAATGCATTGTAAACATAGTTGGACCTGCTCTTACAGCCAACTTCCAACCATTATCACATTGTCGTAATGTTGCTTCTCTTTCTCTTTTCTACAAATACTATAATGGACACTGCTATAAAGAGCTAGCGTCTCTTGTGCCATCTACTAAAATTCATTCTTGTGTTTTTTCTGTGACTGTTCCTAAGTGCTCCAAAAATTCTTATTTCCTCAAGTTTTTTCCTCAAACATTCATATAGTTTGCAATCTTTTAAGCTGTCTGTCAATCATTATCTTGCTATGCAATCTTCATCTTTTCTCTTCCAGTAACTTCCAACTATAATTAGTAGTTGCTTGCAGCCTTGTTGGGAGCGAAGATGTTAAAAAAAAAAAAAAAAAAAAAAAATATATATATATATATATATATATATATATATATATATATATATATATATATATATATATATATATATTAGGGTGATTCAGATTGTAATAGAAAAAAAAAATGTCACAAAAAACATTCTCCTCAAGGTTGCCTGTGTTCCTTTATCACCTAGGATCATGTGTACCAAAAATTAGACTAAAAGAAGCAATTTTAGGGGTTGCCATGTTTTATAAGATGAATTAACCATTGGTAAAATTTTGTGATTTTCTCAAATTTCGCAAATTTGTTTTTTCATTGTTTATTTATTTATAATTTAGAAATTGATAATATGGCAACCACTAGATCTTCTGCTGAGGTGTGGCTTGTTGGTAAACCTACACAAACTCTGTCGACTGCCAGACTTCCTTCAAGAGGGGATGTTCTTCGGAGGTTGCTCTTCCATCATATAGAAGAGAAACAAGAAGTGAAAAAAAGTATTCAGGCAACAATTGAAGCAGTTCTTGTTATATGGGAGAGAGGAAAAATTCCAACTCAAAGAATTGACAATGCGGAAAGAAAGTTAAAAAAACTTTATGACGAATATCTGCTGCTGAAAAAACACCAAGGATCAAAATTGGACAGCTGTCAAATGAAAGAAGGAATTTTCCACGCTGACCTTGAAGAACTTTTTGATATTTCAACCAAGAATGCATCAGAAGTTATGAAAAACGATGAAGATAAAGCATTTTTACGTCAGCAGCAAGAAGATCCATTAAGTTGTAGTATGGCAGGAATTGATCGGAATTTAACAGCTAGGGAGGCACGGAAACGAGTCCGAGAAACTAAAATGGAATTGAGGCGTCAAAGAAGTCAAGCGGAACTGATGGAAAAAACAGAACTCATTTCTTCTTCATCAGCAGTTGACATTGTGAGTGAAAGTAGCTCTAGTTCCTCGGATGATGATGAATATCAGACTCCTTCCGCTTCCAGCACACTGAGCACAAGTGGTTCAACGAAAAAGAAGATGAAAGTTCTAACAAATAATGTTGTATCATCTCTTGATCGTGTTAATATTTCTGATCGCCGTGCACTCTTCGTGGTTGGAACAGTGTCTCAGGCTCTTGGTCACTCGGTAAAAGATTTATCATTGTCGTACAGCACAATCCGCAGAAAAAGGCGATCTGTTCGTGAAGCGGTGACTACAGCTGACAAGGTTGATTTCTCTCCTGATGATCCACTTCTTCTGCATTGGGATGGAAAGCTCTTACCTGATATCACTGGTGGTCAAAAAAAAGTGGATAGAATTGCCATCCTTGTGACTGGTGGTGGGGTGGAAAAATTGCTGGGCGTTCCAAAGATTGATCGAGGTACAGGTGAGCAACAGGCTGATGCTTGCATGAAGGCTCTTAAAGACTGGAAATTGAAAGAATTTGTTCGGGGACTGGTTTTTGACACTACTTCATCTAACACTGGGTTGAACAATGGTGCCTGCACAATAATGGAGCAGAATCTTGACCGTAATCTTATATGGATAGCATGCAGGCACCATATGTTTGAAGTCATGCTTTCCACCATTTTCACGACTGCATTTGGAACCAGTGGAGGACCTGAAGTTGGAATTTTTAACCGTTTCCAGAAACAATGGCCAGCAATCAACAAGGAGGTGTTCACTATAGGGAATAAAGAATTTTACAACTGCGATTTTTTTCTCAAACTCCGTGAAGAAATGGTAGTATATTATAGTGAAGCAATTAAAGGTCAACAACCCAGGGATGATTACTTAGAACTCTTGAATTTGTGCCTTATTTTCCTTGGAGGATCAACTACAACATCGGAGTTCAAAGTGAAGTTTCGGGCTCCAGGTGCAACACACAATGCACGTTGGATAGCAAAAGCTATATATTGTATAAAGATATATTTGTTTCAGGATCAATTTGTTATTACTGCAAAGGAAAAGAAAGGAACAACAGATATAAGTCTTTTTGTGGCATTTGTATACGGACAGTTTTGGAATGAAGCTCCGTTAGCTGAACGAGCACCATTCAATGATGCCAAGCTTCTTCAACGGATTCAAGAATATCCAAATCGTACAATTGCAATTAATGCAGCAAAAGTTTTGCATCGCCACCTCTGGTATTTTTCTGAACATCTAATAGGATTGGCTTTCTTCGATTCCCGTGTCGACAACAACACCAAGAGAGACATGGCAAACAACCTGAAACAACAGCCAAGGCAGAAATCTCTCAAAAGACTTGATGCTGCCACATTCGATTGTCACAGCCCATTGTCTTCCTTCGTCACACAACGCACCGCAGAACTTTTCGATCTAATTTTGAAAAATGGAAAAGAAAAAGCTGAATCATTTTTAATGAAAGAATCTTCAGAGTGGGATATGGATTCAACATATCTTGAAATGAAGCACAAGGTTCGTCAAATGAAAGTCGTAAACGATTGCGCGGAACGAGGCATAGCACTTATAACATCCTTTAACTCAAGCGTTACGAAAGATGAAGAACAGAGCAATAATAAATTAGTAAAAACACTTATCTAATTTTTACTTGTCTTTGACAACTTGTTTCACCATCAGCAGGCTCATCAGGAAGAATGTCTAAACATCAAAAAGTACAAATTATAGAAAAATTATTTCACAGGAAGTTGGGAATTGATATAATTAATTATGTAATAACTGTAGTGTTTTGCAACCAGGAAGTTGCATCAACTACATTAGGTAATTAAAAAATCATAAAAAGAATTTTTTAGAATTAGGATAATTTAGACTAGTCATTTGTTTTTATAATTTTTTAAAGGAAACTTATTTTTATGTCTGCATTTAGAAATTAATTTAGATTTTTTATTCAGTAAATTTTCTTGATCTAAATGGGTAATAATCTCAAATTTTTCTTGTAAACATAGTATACATTTTTTAGAAATGTTATTATAGGCAGGCGCAGTTTTTAGAATAGACCAGTTTAATTTAAAATTAATATTTTTTCTTTCAGTAGCCAAATATTTTTTGATAGCATAGTCTCTTTTGAGTATTTTTTATGTTTAAAAGATTGTTTGTGGTTGGCATAACGTTTTTTCCATTTGCCCTTGGTTAAGCCAATATATTGTTTATCAGGGTTGTTTTGCGAGGAAACAATGCATTTGTAAATAATATTTTTTGATAAGCATTTGCCATTCATAGGGCAGTCAATTTTTTGCTTGCAGTTACAATTTTTAGTATTTTTTTCTTTGAGAAATTCATTTTTATTAATCAATGCAAAAATATGGCCTTTTATAATTCTTTCAATATTTTTTGTACTGCAATAGCTTACCTTAATAGTGTTTCTGTTAAAGATTTTGTGCAATTTATAAGAAGGAGGGAAATGTTTGTCAACTAATTTTAAAAACGCTTTTCTTAAAACAATTTTCTATTTCAATTAACAATTGGCTATATCAAAACTCTTGTAATGAAAATATTTTTAACTCTTCCAAACGCATGTACAAAGATGCTCTTAAAAAAAGTGGATTTAAAAATTTCGAGCTAAAATTTGAACAAAAATTGCAAAAAAGCGTAATAGAAATAGAAATATAATTTGGTTCAACCCTCTGTACAGTAAAAATGTTTCAACAAATATCAGAAATGCGTTTTAAAAATTAGTACTAATTAGTATACAAATTAGTATATATATATATATATATATATATATATATATATATATATATATATATATATATATATATATATATATATATATATATATATATATATATATATATATATGTGTATATATATATATATCTATATATATATATATATATATATATATATATATATATATATATATATATGTGTGTGTGTGTACAATATACATTATATAAATATATATATATATATATATATATATATATATATATATATATATATATATATATATATATATATATATATATATATATATATATATATATATATCTATATATATATATATGTATATGTGTGTGTGTGTATGTATATATATATATATATATATATATATATATATATATATATATATATATATATATATATATATATATATATATATATATATATATAATGTATATTGTCCAAGTATTTTTTTAATTTTTTACATATTATACAAATTTTCAGTAATGATTCTTTTTATACTTATTACTGTTACAAGTGGGATTATAACTGTTGCTTTTTCTACTGGACTTTCTAGCTCTAGATACTATGTGTTGTTGATGAAGCAGATCTCCTTTTATTATTGGCATCAGATTAATTCATTCTTTTTCTGTGATTTTTTGATAATACTTTAAATAATAAGATGAACATGAGTGCTTCCTGCAAGCATAACTGTATATTTCATGTTATATTTGATCTTTGATAATATTAAAGATCTTGATGATGATGAAACAATTTTTCCAATAAAACTAAGAGAACTCTCTGCAAAAATTTTTCTCTCTGACATTTTGTTTATGGAATTCAAAAACATTGTTGATTTGTAATATATGGAATATAATTTTAAAGAGTTTTCTCAGTTTATATCTTTATTTATGGTGTTCTGTAAAATACACTAACTTTTAATCGGTTAGGAAAAATATGGTGTAAAGGAATCAAAACACACAATAAAATTGAAAATTAAAAATTTAAAAAAACTTTATCTTAAAACTTCAGCATTTACAAGTTGAGAAATTTAAGCCATCAATTTATAATGCCTTAAAAGGCCTAATAATTGGTAAAATGGTTAGAACTCATGACTGCACTACAAAACTGAAGGAAACAGTTAAATGATCTTTCATTTTACAAATATCTTTGGAATTCTTTTTAAATTTGTAAATTCTTTTTATTCTTGTAAATTCTCTTGTCAGCATTTCTGAGAGAAAAAGGATTTTTTTGTTGTTGTTGTCTTTTTTGTGTGAATTTTTTTATATAAATTCTAGTTTATTGTGTTTAGATCTCTCTGACATCCTTTATAGCATCGGGTCTTTTAAATCATACACTAGAAATTCAGGAGCAATTTATTGAAGTTATTGATGGCAGAGTTTTAAGCTTGAAGGTACTGTTTTTAATCTTAAGTTTAATTCTTTTTGTTTATTCTATAAGACAAAAGTTTTTACTTTAAATTAGTTCCATGAAGTTTTAAATTTTGAAAAAGATGTAGGCTTTAGCTACAAAAGAATTCAAGTTTTAGAAATATAAAGAGTTTTATTAACAAAAGGGGCAGCTTTTAACAAAAAATAGGTATTTAGGTTTTTATCAATATATTTTAAGAAAAGAAAATTTTGGCTTGATTAGACAATAATAATAAAAATATCAGAAGTTAACTAGTTGCTATATTATTTGAAAAATAAGTTTGAAAAATCAACATAAATAAACCGCCTTAAAGACGCCATTTTTTGTAGAATTACAAAGAAGTGTATCAATAAAATAAGTAAACATAAACAAACCTATAACTTTTCAGAAAAACAACGTTGAGCGCAGTACTACCAGGGACATTGTGGAGATCCAACTCAGAACTTCTCGCTTATTATCTCACAATTATTTTAAGTGGTGTCAATATTTTAAGTGATGTCAATATTTTAGATGATTTCAATATACTTTTAAAGCAAACAAATTACAGTTTGTTTTTTTGAACAAAATTAGTTGAAAGAACATTTTTTGAAGTGATAAAAGACTGATACAAATCAAGAAAAGTATTTTAACCATTTCTTTTTTTGCCAGGTTTTGTCATTATCTTTTTTTTTAAGAATAAAAATAACTACTTTTTAATATTTTTCCAAATTATGTGTTTGTCTATGCAAATAAAATATAACTATGTGTTTCTCTATGCAAATAAAATAATATGGGTTTGTCTATGCAAATAAAACTTTAAATATGCACTTCTTTATGCAAATGAAACTTAAATATGTGTTTGTCTATGCAAATGAATTTTAAATATGTGTTTATCTATGCAAAAATAAACGAGTAAGTGAAGCATCAGCTATGCAGCAGGCCCTGATGTGAACCTAAGAGCCAGTGACGTATCTAGGCCAATTTCAACACTGGTATACTGGTTTAGGAGCCCAAGTTTGTGCCCAAACTGTAGTACTTAATTATGTTCTTTACATTTTGGAAAGTAAAGGGAGTGTATAATATATAGAATAAAAGTATATATAACATACTCCCTTGTCAAAAAGTTAGGGTAAACTGTGTTAAAAATGGCGCTTGTAAACGTCCGCAGAATTCATGTACAGGTATAATTTTCTGTGGGCGTATGAAGAACTTTTTTAAAAAAAATGGTATGCCATAAATAATATCAGGATACGTCAATGGGAGCGTCAACTGAAAATGAATAAAGAAATGCAGCATATCTTAATAGTGAAAGAAGGAGTATGTCAGTTGATAGTTAAATTGGTTTGTGTGAAGGAATCAATGCGTCAAAAAAATTATAGAATAAAAATGTTTAAAAAAGAAGTTCTAAGAACTTTATTGATGAAAAAATGGAGTTCACTACAAAAAGGATTTTATTTTTAAGTATTTTCATCATCTACTTGATTTTGAAAATTTGAACAGATGATGGAAAAATATTTTTTGCTTGACTATAAAGTCTTGTAGTCTGATTTTTATTTATTAGTTTTTTAAAAAAATTTCACGGAGAGACAGTTATCATGATTTTCTCCAATTTTATTTTACCCAAAATTTTCTTTAAATATCCTTTGTATCAATCATTATTTTTATTAATCAATCTTTGATAGTATTAATCAAAATAGATTTGTATCAATCAATCTTTGTATCAATTAATATTTTGTATCAATTAATATATACCTTTGTATCAATCAATATTATCAATTTTTGTATCAACCCTACGAACAGTAACAATATGGCTGTGTGTGATTTTACATCTTGTATGAACTAGCAATATTTTGCTTCAAAATAAAATTTATGCTAATTTAGTTTTACTATTTAAATATAAAATGTTGATCAAAGCAGCATGACATTATCTATTTATTTTAAGTCCGAGCTGAAATTATTTTTTATTTATAAAAATTTACTTTCCTTTTATTTTTCATATTCAACTTAATTTTTCATTATAACTTAAATAAAATAAGTTCTTAAAAATAAAACAGTTCTTCAGTTTTTTTCTAAGAAAGAAACTGAAGAACTGATTTTGATTTTGTTTCGAATCTAGGATCTGTCTTAAAGCTCTTGGATATTGAAGATAGTGAGACCAATGGTCAAGTTAAAAGTTGAGAATTAATCACAATGTTAAGAAAATAACAAGTTTTAGATCAAAAGAAACTTTTAAAATTTTCAAAATTAACCGAGAGAGATTATTTATTAACATCATTTTTAATGAAAATGATGTTGATAGTTCAAATTAAAAAACTTTTAAAATATGAAAACACAAAAATAGAAAAGGCAAGATAAACCATATAGAAATAATAAACATTTTTGTGACAGTTTCATCTCTCACCTCATAGTATTGTTTAACAACGCTGAATTATTTTCAAAAAATTCATTCTAATGAGCTCATTACTACACTAACTATACAGTGGAAAACAACTACTTGGTATTGGGATAATCAGTTATCAGCTTACTAACTTAATGTCAGTGATCAGCTTACTAACTTGAATGTATTAAACAGCTGAATCAAAGATCCCTCCAGTAGCAAATGTTGTCAAGAAAACAATAAACCTACTCAAGAAAATGTTGTTTTTTTTTCAAGAAAAAATGAACCGTTCAATTGATGATTAAGATAATACTAACTAAAAATAAATGCAGAGGTGTTCTGCAGTATAACCCTAAGGACTCAAAATTATACTTACAATATAATTTTTCAGAGAAATTGCAAAAAAAAAATTGGCATATAACATAACGATCTTTCAATTCCATTATTATTACTGGTACATACAACTGCTAAATTTGAAAATATTAACTTAGTTAAGTTCTTATCTAAAAAAGATCTTTTATAAAAACCTAAAAGCTTACATTGTGCTTTTTCAATTATAATAATTTATGTGTTCTAAATTATATATTGTTTTTTCTAATTACATATTACGATTTCTTAATTTAAACTTTTATGTTCTCAATTACATCTTGAAAAAGTTTGGTATATTCGTATTTTATTTGTATTTTATATATATAATCTAATTTTTGATATAATATTGTAATGAAATTTACATTCGTACAAAAACAATGTAAACAAAAATATAAATTTTTTGTTGTTGTTGCTAATTAAACATAAATCACTAAAGTTTATGATATTCATTATTCGTTGCCTTTTTACTTTAGAAATTGTTCAACTCTGGTATTCCCGATAACACACTAGCACTCCAGGAACCTATTGAAGCCTGTGTAATATGTCATTCTAATCCTGTTACTCGTGCCTTAGTCCCGTGCAGACATTCTTGTGTTTGTAAAACTTGTTTTTATAAGATTCAAGTATGCCCTGTTTGTAGGATTATAATTGAATCGTCTCTTCAAGTAAAGGATGAATCAGATATTCCATTATCGAATGAAGAACAACAAGGACAAATTAGCTCAAGTATTAGTAGCATGGGAGTTTGGAATTTTATAAAAGCTGTGTGGAATGCAAGTTAATTAAGAGTAAAGTTTGCACTAATTGTGGTATTGTTTAATTCATTATAGAATTTAGTTTTTCTAGCATATTTTCTTGTTTATATTGTCAAATTTATTTCATAAGCTTTAAAAAAAGCAATCTTCTTGTAAGACATTTTCAATAACTCAAAATATTTCTACATTATTTTAGAATCTAATTTAACGAAGGTGATTTTGTCGAGATCTCGTTAATATCTCATGTTAACATCTCATATAAAATCAGACGGTGAAAAGATATTTGGCAAAGTAGCGTTAAATTCATTCACTTATTGTTGTTGAAATGATATGTTCTGTTGCTTGCGAATTTGTTAAATTAAAATTTTATTTATTCATATCATAATTTTTAAAATTTATATCAAAATTAAAATAAATTCAATAAAATTAAATCTTAAATTAGTTGATCCTCCAAAAAATTTAATGTAGTTTGAGCCTTTTAATTGTATTATATATATATATATATGTATATATATATATGTATATATATATATGTATATATATATATATATATTTATATATATATATATATATATATATATATATATATATATATATATATACATATATATATATATATATATATATAAATATATATATATATATATACATATATATATATACATATATATACATATATACATATATACATATATATATATATATATATACATATATACATATATATATATATACATATATATATATATTTTTATATATATATATATATATATATATATATATATTTATATATATTTATATCTTTGTGATGTACAAATCAATGTCGAGACTTGATATTAGATTTTGGATAGTGTTTCATAATCCAATCTATGATAGTTCTCTCCTTCACCTTGCACGGTATAAATGAGAGACACCAGTAGTAGAAAAGTAATAAATCACCTGACAAAATTTCTTTTTTTCATATTGCACTGTGTTTCATTATTAAAGACTCATCAGAAATGAATGATCAAATTAATAAAACTTATTATTTATACCAAAAATTAAATTACAGGAATTCGCAAATGTCTTAACTACTGTAAATTAGAATTACTGTAATGTAGAATTTGCTGACACTATTATAAAAAGAATTCTTTAGAAATGATTACTTATGCTTTTATTTAAAAAAAAATTTTTTTTTTTAAAAAAAATTATTTGAGCTCATTTATTTCTATAGTTTTTTAGGAAAAACTTATTTTCGTGCCTACATTTAGAAATTAATTCCAATTTTTTGTTTAATAAGCATTCTTGGTTTGCATGTGTAATTGTTTCAAATTTTTCTTGTTGGCATAGTATGCATTTTTTGGAAAAATTGTTATATGCAGGCGCTGTTTTAGGGATGGACCAAGTCAGTATATAATCATCAATATTTTTACCTTTTAATTCCCATATATATTTTGACAGCATGGTGTCTTTTGAATACTTTTTATTTTTAAAAGATTGCTTATGATTAGCTAAACGTTTTTTCCATTCACCCTCTGTTATGCCAATATATTATTTATCAGGTACATTCTTAGAGGAAACAACACATTTTTATTCCACATTTTTTGATAAACAACTTCCACTCATTGGACAATCGTTTTTTTGTTTACAATTACAATTTTCTGTAGTTTTTTCATTTAGGATTTCTTTTTTGTTTAACAAAGCATTATTGTGACCTTATATAATTCTTTCCATATTTTCTGTGCAACTGTAGCTAACTTTAATTGTATTTCAATTAAAAATTTAATGTAGTTTATTAGAGGGCGGGAAATGCTTATCGACCAATTTTAAAAACACTTTTCCTATGTTAGTGGAAACATTTTTGCTATATGGGGGGTTGAACCAAATTACGTTTCTAGTTCTATTTTGCTTTTTTATATTCTTTTTTCCTGGGTCAAATTTTAGTTCAAAATTTTCAAAACCAATTTTTTTAAGGGCATCTTCAAATATTCGTTTACAGGAATTGAACACATTTTCACTAGAGGAGTTTTGATTTAGCCTGTTATTAATTGAAATCGGGATTAGTTTTAGAATTTGGGGTAGATGATTTTAGTTAATAATAATATACAATAATTCATCGTTTGGTTTTTCGAAAGGCTTATATGAATTTTCAGAGAGGTTAAATGTGACATCAAAAAAATTTACAATTTTTAAATTAATGTTTATTTCGATTTGAAACCCAACATTTTAAAAATTTTTTATATCTTTTCTAATTTTATCGAGCTGTGGACCAGATTTTTTATGCATTACTATTAAACCATCGTCGCGATAAAGGCTTAAATCTTTTATATTGATTATTTTACTTAATAAATCTAAATTATATAGTCCAACAAATTCAGAAATTTCTGCACCGTCATAACTGCCCATTGTTAGATCAAAGCAGTCATGTATGTTTTTCTTTTTCCTATATATAGACACACACACATACACACACTGGAAGAATAATAACTTTAATAATAATGCAGACAAAATTTACCATAGTTTTTTTGAAACATTTTATTCCGTGTACGACGCTAACTTTCCTATCATTGTAAAACCAATATATCCAAAAAATATAAATCACCCCCTCGGGTGATCAGATTTAAAATATCATCAAAGATAAAACAGAAGCTTTATATAAAATATCTTTAAACAAAATCATTTGCAAATAAGAAAATATATAAAGAATACAAATACCTATTTTAAAAAGTCCTTATAAACTTGAAAAAAAAATTACTTCGCAAGACTCATAGAAAAATATAAAAATAGCTCAAAACGCATTGGGCAAATAATGAATGAAATTAGTGGTAGACAAAAAAGATGCTCAGGTTCCCTCCCCCAAACGATTATATCTAATAACAAACATATATTCGAATCAAGGAATATAGCTCATTAATTTAATAAATTCTTTGTTGATTTCTGTCCCAAACTAGCAAATAAGACTTAACTTTATTACTCATTTATTCATAGTAATTTAAATTATGCTAATGTTGCATGGGGGAATGCTAATGTTGCATAGGGATGCACTGAAAAATGTTAAAATTTTAATGGTTTATATGTGGAAAAATGACATATCTCTATCCACCTTTCAAAGATCTCTTTAATTTAAAACCAATAAATAAATATACACTTAGAAATAATAATTTTATACATGAACCCTTTTGTCGAACCAAGTTTAATCATTTTTATATTACATATCGTGCACCTTATCTTTGGAATAAATTTGTTTTAAAAAAAGGAGTTTCGCAAATGCCAAAAGATGGATAAAACAAAACAAGAAAAGTTTGAACAAGAGTGCTTGAACTATGTTTTTTGAAAATTTAGTGGTTATTTAAATTGTTTACCAAGCAACTTAATAATTTAGATGAATATCAAATAGAGTTGTTGGACGAAAACTCTGATATTAATGGTATAATACTAAGTATTCTAACTCTAATGTATGGTAGAAAGAAATCAAAAAAAAGAAGAGCTAAGTCCCCTCCCCATTAAAGAAAATTTAAGTTACGGATTCGAAAGGTCAAAAGCTAAATTCAAGTTTTATTATATTTTTATTTGTTTGTAATCTGGAATATAATTTTGGTAGCTTTTCATAAGTAATTCAAATTTTTTATTTTAAAACTTTTTTGAAAACTTTTTTGATTTTAAATTAAAAAACATTTTTTTAAGTTAAGAGGGATGGGAACAAAAATACGCCCTCCTATAATTCAATTGATGTAAAATCTTGTAAAACAAGATTTTACATCAATTGAATTATAAACATTTTTATTGTACTACCACATCCTCCTGCAATTTTAAGGTACAATTCTTATATTATTTTGTGGTCTGCAATCAAACTTTAGTAACCTTTTATATGAAAAAAAATACAAATTTCGTAAAAAAACATTCTTTTATGAAAGAAATATTTATTTTTTCACAGTCAATGTGGTGGTAATGAGGGGGTGCCTCTATCTTTAGGGATAGAGGCACCCCCTCTATCCCTAAAGATACGTCCGGCGGGTATAAACCAATATCAATTTGTAGCCCAATGTTACACCTCTCTTTTGATACCAAGCTATATGCATTTAAATAAGAATTGAAAAAGTTAAAACAATTTAGATAAATTAAAACTAAATTTTGACCACAGTTTCTTCAACAATTCCCTATATCAAAAGTTTGATACTTAAAACCTCATAACTTTTTGTTGAATTGTTCGATTTTGATAATTTTTTCATTGTTAAAATACTGTATTAAAGCTTTTCAAATGATATATAACTATTTAGTATTTAATCAATTTTCAATCCATTCATTCATTCAATCATTCTGGTGAAGACTGTTTAGGAATTTGTGAACCCTGGCTTAGACATAAACTTTAATCCGATTTCAATTTTCGGAAGCTAAAGAACGAACTTATTTTATTAACAGAATGGTGGAATAAAGCTGCTATGGCTTCTGTTTGCATGGCTATCATCTAGTTAAAGAGTTAAAAAGAACAAAACAAAAAATTGACAACTGTATTTGTACTATATGGAAACACTATTATATTAGAAGTAGTCGTAGCTAAATCTTTATAAGTAAAAAACCAAAAAGGTTCAATAAAAAAATTATTTTTGATCAAAATACTGTCTAATAGATGTCTTGTATTTGACATTTTGTATTTGAAGTAAATTTAAAAAAATTACTATAATTTTGTATATATACCGCCTTATTTTTTGAGCGCCAAAGTGTAATTTGGCGCTCAAAAAATAAGGTGGTAGTAAGAGTTTTTAACTCCAATTTATTTTTGTGAAAGTTTTATAGTTTTGGAACAAATAAAAGTCAGTTTTGTTTTTAACGGTTTCTAATTTTGTAAGTAAAACATATTTTTTCTAATTTTAAGTGTTGTTTAAGTATCAAGCATTTTTTTACTTTAGTAATTAAGGATCGCAACAGCTCAACAAGGTGTTTAAAAAAGTTAACTATCAGACATAGAGCAAACTTCAAACTTGTGTATGTTTACATTTATATTAAGAATGCTTTGCAAAAGCTCGCAGTGATTGCAAAAACTCGCAGGGAGTCTGGAAACGCCAATGTCTAGGCCAAAAAAAAAAATATTTTAACTAACATCTTCTGATGACTCTAAATGTTGAAAACCAACAGAACACATTAATTACTCAGACCTAGGAATACAGTAAAAGTTTATTACACTGTGCTACCTATGCAGTTTCACAGGTACCTAAAATTGGAGTATAGTGTCAAGTAATTTCCCAAAGAAACTGTTAAAAAGGGGGCGGTAGCCCATTGTCTCAGGATTCAAAATATGTAAAAACTTAAATGGTTTTACATCCAAGAGAGAAAACTAAGTTTTTATTTTTAACTTTTCAGTGAGATGACAGAATATTTGCATTATTACAGCATAGTTCACATAAATTTTGCTAATTTTGATTGTAATGTGACACAAACAACCTTTTTAGTGAAAACTGATTTAGGAAAATAATTACCAAAATTTTTACAAATATTTTAAATTTATAGTAATATAGCTCTAAAAAATCTCGGAAATGACATTTTTCAACAAATCCTAACACGTATCTCTCGTTCTTATTGGATGATCTTAAACTTAATGCTCAAGTTTCAGCTGTTGCGATGAATGCTAACCGCTCCTTAGATAAAAAAATACTTTTCCTAGCCATAGTTTTTCACTATGGAAAAAACTGTACACTACGTATGTTTCCCTCACCTTGAGTCACCGTACCAATGGGCAAACATAAAAGTGCAAGAAAAAGTTTAAAAGCGTGCTACAAAAACCGTTTCTGAGATTAAGCATCGCACCACCGAGCAGCAAAGAGTCATGTTGGGTCTTACAACACTTGAAGAAAGAAGAATAAGAGGTGATTTAACTTTGATTATCAAGTTCATGCGTGAAATCAATGATACATACTTCCACGTACCATTCAATCGTCTTTCGTGGTCAAGGTATATTATGCGTGGTTATAATCAAGAACTTGCACATCAAACAGTACTCAATTGCATGCAGAGAGAGAAATTCTTCACGAACCGTGTTGTGTTGTAGTGGAATACCCTGCCGCAAATAGTAATTGACGCGACTTCTGTCAACATTTTCAAAAATCGACTAGATGAACATTTAAATTAGATAAAAGAGAATTTTTAAACGATAACTGGAAATAAACTCTCTCCACGTGTTTCCAGTATTCTAATATGTTCTTAAAGTACGGTACTTGTGTCGCAGATGTGCAAAAGTATCTTAAGACTGTTAGTATAGAGGTGCCTGATGCAGCACATCTTTGTTGGTAATTAAAACATAGCGAGCATTTATGATTTTTCAAAAGTCTATAAATTTCTTACGGGTTGTTGTAAATTTTTAAACTATTGATCACTAAAATAAACTTAATTAAACTTAAATAAGCGTAGCGGACATTTTTTCATTCTAATTTTTCTAAATACCAAACAGATCTCGTTCTAATGATAAGAATTGTTATGCAGTTTGCTTAAGAAGTCTACTAGGCCTGTTTAGACTTTTTTCCAAAAAAGAACCACTTTTGATGACCCTGAAGTACCTAGAAGTTTGTGTAGATCTTGTTATTTTGCACTCAGAGAAAAATATATAGTAAAAAAGACACAATGACCAGCTTTGTAGAACTTTTAAAAAATCAATGTCAAGCCCTAACACAAGGTCAACCTTGTGAAAGCCTAATCTGTCAAATTGGCAGATTGAAGCAGAAAGAAAAAATTTTTTGGGAGGATACCTCAAAGCTTTCTATTACACAAGTTAATATAAGATGTTCTACTTACCTCTCACTGATTCGGATAGGTTTACCTCACAATTGTTCAACTGCAACAATCAGAGAAAACAGAAGAGAGTTGGAAACTGGAGATTAGAGAGTTGCAGAACAAATTGCTTGCTCTTCAATAGTTAAAAAGCTTTTCCATTTGGAATTGTAAAACTTACATATGTTACAGTAGGCAAATCTTTGGCTCTAAAACTAGGTAAAATGATAAATCGGCTTATCTAACAAATAAGAATGTCTCAATTTTTATTTTTTCTGATTTAATCTAAGATACTTCATCTTGTATACAAAGGCATTTTGCTGACAAGCCTGCCATCACAGCAAATTATTTGGTTCAGGTTCAACACGAGACAGGTCTATCAAATATGGGAGTGAAAAATTTAACAACCACAATTAAAGGATCTACTAATGCCAAAATTTTGAAGACAAATATCAATGAGAAGTTTAAAAAGCTCAATGGCTTGTTGATCACTTTACTCAGTTATTGATTACAACTTTCATAAATTCAGGAAACCAGGGATGCGGAGTCCCAAAAAGGACTCCGGGTTTGAAAGTCACAAAAAGATTACTTTATCCTACTTTTTTGGTATCCAGGAGCTCTAAAAATATAAATAAGTTTATGGACTACTAATAGAAAAAGAATTAAGACTTTTAGGTTAGAAGAACAATCGTTTTTTGAACCCGGAGTCCTTAGGTATAATGGCGGCAAGGACTCCGGGACTCCAGGACTCCGGGCTTAAAAACAATAAATTTCAAGTCATTAAATCTCATGAACTTTTTTCTTATAACAGATCATAAGTCAACAATGATGTTTAGAGCTTCTGGACACTACAGACTTGGAAAAAGTAGAGTTATAAAGCCGGATTCCTTTTGGGACTCCGCATCCCTGCAGGAAACCAAAAGTATTCTCGAACAGTTATTGATTGTCGAGAAGTACTTCTTTCAAGAAAAGTTTTTTCTGAGCACACCCTAAAGCTAAGTTTTGATGGCGGCGAAGGATTTTTGAAGGTTTGTCTGAGCACTGTAGAAAAGGACAAATATGATGCCAATAACTCTACTCCTTAAAAAAGACTTTTGACAGCAAGGAATTCATAAATACCGTAGTCAACCAACAACTTTTCATTGCAGTTTCTGAGTCAATCATTTGTTTAAATTCTTGAAGGAAACTTGGATGAAAACAGTTGGTTGGTTGCAAGCTTTATACATTTAACCATAAGCTTATTACTGTGGACAAGTTGCCATAAATAATTATCACAAGTTTTTGAAAAAGTGGACATCCTCCAAAATCTTGCTAAAAAAATGAGACCTTCCAAGTTGTTCGCATCGTTAAAACATTTTGCTCATTTAATACTGTTGTATCTGTATGCTTTGGAATAAATCATCACACAAAATATGCTGAAAAGATTGATGGTTTTCGAGCATCTTACCTAGCTCTTCAAAAAACCAGTAACTCCAAAAATCCATGAAGTATTTTTCCATATCAAAGACTTCATTAAGCTAAAAAAACATCCTCTTAGCATCTTCAAAAAGCAAAGCGTTGGAGCAATTCATTACAAATTCGGTGCCGAATGGATGCGGTATAATAGATCAAATACTCACCCGGATTATGATAAATTCTTGCTCTCTTGTGTGGTTAATTTAAATAGCAAACATGTATGAAGCTTTTTTTTAAATATATTTAGGACGTTATTTGTTTACCATAAACATCCTTAATTATATAATTATGTTGTTTACAAAAATCTGTTTTTAAGAATAAAAAAGAGAAAAACTAAGTTCTGCCTAGTATTTTTACTTAGTGTGTTGGTCACTGTTTTACTGTTGTTGTCACTTTTTTTTATTTTATATTATGTTTGAATAATATTAATAAAATTTTGTACCAACAATGCTGTAAAAGGATAAATCTTATCATCCCTTAGTTTACTGCAAAATTAAAAACAAAAACTCATTTTTCTTTCTCGGTCGTAATTAAGCCATTGAAGTTTTTACATACTTGAAAACAAGTATGTAAAAACTTCAATGGAAAACACATGACACGATACTCAAGTTTGAGGTACTGCGGCTTAAATGTAAATGATTTTGTAAATAGGTTTTTAGAAATAGAATCTAGACAAATTTAAATTTTAACAACTGTTTTTACCATGCAACTAGTTTCAAATTTAACAGCATAAATAAATTATAATTTATAGTTAACTACTTTTTTGAATCAATGCATACGGTTGCACATGAGTAAAAACATGTTTAAAATTAGCAATAATAACTTCTTCTGTTAATAAAGATCCAAAACATTCACTCACCTAATTACTTAGTATCAAGTAAAGCTTGCAATTTTGGTTTATTACTTATTATTTGTTATCATAAAGTTTGCATTACGTTAATATATTGTAAGCATGAAGTAAGATGTCGGGGGGTTATCCAATGACATTTTGTTCAAATTTAATTCTTTAGTATTGGATATAGAAAATAGTTATGCTAAGATGTTTTACATGTTCTAGAAAAATTTTTCAATTTTTTATCGCTATTGTATAAGTGGAACTTTGTACTCTACAAACAAATAAAATGATTATTCGTAGTTGCATTGAAAACATTTTCAATTTTTACTACGCGGTATCCAAGAATTATTTTAAATTGGATTAAAATTGGCATTTATTCTGCAAAAAAAATTAAATTAAGCCAATTTGTATAATTTAGAACTTAAAACGCTGTTCTCTGAGATGATATATTGTAAACAAATTTTCAATTTTATAAAGTTATTCACGAACTTTATTCTGTAGAGAAAATTTTTTGAAAATACGATCAAAAATCTTTTGTCATTTGCTTTCTTTATTACTAAGCTTGCATTTTTGAATGTAATCTTTTTCCTCAAGAGTGTCTTTATCTTTTTCTTCAAGGGTGTCTTTATTAATATAAACATTTATAGTTGCTGATTTTAATTTTGAAGTTTTCGTTTCTTCTTTACCATATTTGTTCCATTTTTTTATAGCTTCATATCTTTGAATAGTACTGTCAACATCTTCAAGTTCTTTCTAATTTATATAACACAAAATCTATAACTCCAATAAATAAGTATGTAAAATATTGTCGCTTAAGAAACAACACCACCTAAGTGACAATAAGTAAACCTTTCACGAGAGACGAAAGCCTTGCTCATTTAACATATAAAAATAAAAATAAAATTCTTCAGATTTGCATGTAAAACCATTCGGAAGTGTTCAGTCCTTATTGTAAGTTTTAATATTATTAGGTATCCAGCGAGATACAAAAACACAATTTCCCCCAAAATGTCATTCAGGCGTTGTTGTTTCTAAAGTGTATGTATATACAGAACACACTCCGTAGAATCGTCTCTGTGTATGTATATATATATATATATGTATGTATGTATGCATGTATGTATGCATGTATGTATGCATGTATGTATGTATGTATGTATGTATGTATGTATGTATGTATGTATGTATGTATGTATGTATGTATGTATGTATGTATGTATGTATGTATGTATGTATGTATGTATGTATGTATGTATGTATGTATGTATGTATGTATGTATGTATGTATGTATGTATGTATGTATGTATGTATGTATGTATGTATGTATGTATGTATGTATGTATGTATGTATGTATGTATGTATGTATGTATGTATGTATGTATGTATGTATGTATGTATGTATGTATGTAAATATGTATGTATGTATGTATGTATGTATGTATGTATGTATGTATGTATGTATGTATGTATGTATGTATGTATGTATGTATGTATGTATGTATGTATGTATGTATGTATGTATGTATGTATATTAATATGTAGCAGGTTGTTAATAAAAGCAAATCAAAATTTTACCTTTTTTACAGATTCAGAATTTGTTAAGTATGCCGCGTCTTCAATATTTGTTATAGGGTTTGCAACTTCATAAAATGTTTTAGCATCAGGTTCTATTTTAGACTTACTTAATGATGTTTGACGTAGCTTCGCTTTCCTGCACAAATAAAAAATATTAATATATATATATATATATATATATATATATATATATATATATATATATATATATAAATATATACTAAATTAGTAGAAAATCACTTAACAAAAATTTTTTTCATTTAACACTGTGTTTCATCAATAAAGACTCATCAGAAATCATTTCTGATGAGTCTTTATAAATGAAACACAGTGAATTTTATTAGTCGGCAAATTGGACAACGAAGTCAGCAAAATTGGATTTATTGTTGCCAGTCGGCAAATGTTGGAAAACGAGAATTTTTTTTTTATTTTGATTCTTTTTAGATAAGTTAGTGGGCAAAAAAATTTTTTTTTTGGCTTTAGTCGGCAAAAAATAGACACGGTACCCTCCCTCCCCCTTACCTCCGTTACAGTCACTTTGGGACGACCCTGCTTATACCACGAAGATTTTCTTTGGAACCAAATAGTTTTTAAAAAGTTTTGTTTTTCAATAAGTTAAAACTTTTGGTTTTCAAAAATTTACCGAATAAAAATCTTTTTTTACTAGAATATATATATATATATATATATATATATATATATATATATATATATATATATATATATATATATATATATATATATATATATATATATATATATGTATATATATATATATATTCTATCAGGCATGGAGCAAACACTTGTTTATACTTATATCAAAAAAAGATGCTTATGATATCAAAAAATTGTTATGATAGGAGTCTGGGAATAAAAAGTCATAAAATTTTGGCCACAACTGTCCCAAACGTAAGACCAAAATTTGTAACTCCCTCAAATTTAGGGAGATGTAGACTTTATATGGTCATAATTTAATACTGCTGATAGATTATACTATGAAATTTAAAATTTATCGATGAATATAACTTTAGTTAAGAAAAGTGAAAAAAATATTTTATAAACTTGTTGCTCGCACGTTTGAGGAAGTTGTGGCCAAAATTTTAGGGCTTTTGGTTCCAATCATCTCAATTTTTTGCAAAACATTCTTATTTGATATAATTATAAACATATAAATGTTTGGAGTTTGTTCAGTGTCTGGAAGTTACTTATCTCAAATACCAAAAAATGCTGGAGTCGCATCTGATAAAGTGGCGGATTGAGGTTTAGCGTCGTGGGGAGTGGGGATGAGGGCATGGAAATGAGTAGGGGGCAATAGAGGTTGGGGTTGACACATTAACCTCTAGAAACATTTTTTTTTGAGAATTGCATTTGTGATAAGTATATTTTATCCATGCTTTTATTTGTTTTTTATCATAACTATTAAGTATGTCTACGACACTAAACGATCTAAAGTTTGAGTTTGCTAAGGTTACTTTGGTTAACAATTATCGTTAAAAAAAAATAATAATAGTAATAATATTTTATTCATTACATTATTAGATATTATTGCAGTGGTTTTGTTATTAAAAAATGTGTTTACACAATAAATTAGAGATGTTCCGGAATACCGGTCGGAATTTGTGACTTTTAGGTCGTTCTGGTTCCGGCCGGAATTACAATATTTCAGACCGGAATGTGGGAATTTATTTTTTACCTTTTTTTTGAAACATGTGACACAGACTGTGTAAATTAAATTAAAAAATCATTGTCCTACATGACATTGAAAAGTTATATGTAAACCTAGGTAAAAAAATACCAATTGCTTAACAAACACTATGTAATTTTATTTGCAGTAATCAATTATGTAAGGATTTCTAAAAGTTTAGGAATATTGTGGCGCAAAAAGAGTTGCTATCCAGTTTTGAGCAACAAACTTGCTCTTTTTTTATCAAAAAAGTTACTTGCCTCTGAGAATAGTTTCATTTTAAATGTTACTTAAATTTTATCAAAAAGTTAAATCAAAAGTATAGAATGCCTAATATATTAAATATTGCAGTTTTCACCTAAATAGAAAAATAGGAAAAAAAAACAACAAAGAAATAATTTTAAATATAAATATTTTACAGGTTAAAATATTCACCCATTAAACAAGGTTCTTTCCCAGGCTCTCTGAAAATAGCAAAATTAATTCCTATTTTTAAGACAGGAGACCCAAGCTATATAATAAATTACAGACCTATTTCTGTTCTTCAAGTTTTTTTAAAAATATTAGAAAGAATAATGTATAAGAGAGTGTGCACATACCTAATTACCAATAAACTCCCTTATGAAAATCAGTTCGGCTTTAAAAAAAACAACTCAACCGAACATTGCTATTCTTCAATTAACACGTTGGTTTAATGAACCTTTTAAAAATCAAAAATTAACACTTGGTGTTTTCATTGACTTGTCAAAAGCTTTTGACACGATCGATCATAATATTTTGCTTAAAAAACTTGAATGTTATGGCATAGCAGGTAAAACTCTAAGTTGGTTCAAAACTTGTCTCTCCAGCCGAAAGCAATTTGTTTTTAACAAAGTTTCCCAACCTCAAACATTAATGAACATAACATATGGTGTCCCACAAGGAATCATACTTGGACCACTTCTTTTCATTATATTTATAAATGATCTTAACAAAGCATCCAATTTAAAGATTATAGTTTTTGCAGACAACACAAACTTGTTTCAGTCACATGAAAATATAAATATACTTTTTAATAAAATAAACAGAAAACTTAAAAAAATTTCATTTTGGTTCAAAAAAATTGTCTGTCTTTAAATATTGAAAAAACAAAATGGATACTTTTCCATCCAAACTATAAAAAACAGATACTGCCTGTAAATATGTCTGATCTTTTTATAGACAATGCCATCCTTAAAAGAAAAAAGTGACAAAATTTTTAGTAATTTTTATTGAAGAAAATCTGTCTTGAAAATCACACATCAATAATATTTCTAATAAAGTTGCAAATAATATTGGAATTTTATACAAATCTAGAGGTCTTTTAAACAAAAAGCAATTAACACAATTGTATTACTCTTTTATTCACTGTCATATCAATTATGCAAATATTATATGGGGAAGTACACATAAACTAAACTTAAATCTCTTTATCGGCATCAGAAACACGCAGCTCGCATAATAAATTTAAAAAATCATTTTTCGAACTCTGAACCACTTTTTAAAGAAATGAACGCTTTAAATGTTTACCAACTAAATGTATTTAATGTTTTGTGTTTTACGTACAAATGTAAATAACTTATATCCCCCGATGTTTTTGTAAACCTTTACAAAATTAAACCCCAAAACAAACATAATCTACGTAATAATAGTATTTTATAAAAACCTTTTTGCAATAATAAACAGACTCAATTTTGCATATCTTATCGTGAACCTTTTCTCTGGAATGAAATAATACGGCCTAATTTTGTTTTTTCATCTAAATCGACTTTTTCAAACGATCTATTAAAAAAATTATTTTTTCAACAAAAAATATTCTCGATTTTTTTTAATTTTCTAAAAAATATTTTCAGTTGCTATACAGCATATTGATTTGTTATGTTTTATTTTGAGTTTCACTTCTGAAGTATGTAGAGTATTAAACTTATGATTTATTTAGTGATTATATATTCTCGGTATATATTTATTTTATATAGTATAGATAGATATTTTATAGATGTTTTTATTGTAGAAGAAAATAGAGTTTGTTAAGGTCATTACGATCTTCTTAAAGTCCTGCCAATATAATATTATAAATCTTAGTGTAAATAATACTATACGGCAAATAAAATAAAAATTAAAATTCAATAAATAAAATTATAAGAAACAACAACATATAGACAACATATTAGATTTAAATGAAACAAGAATCAAATTAATAGAATAGGTTTTATATATATTATTGGTTATAAGTAAAAATTATATACCCACGATGATGAGTTGCAGGCTTTCACTTTCAATCTTGAAGGTAAAAGGTTACATAAATACAATTCTTATTCCGGCTGGAATTTTATTAACAAATCCGGCAAATCCAGTTCCGGCCGGAATTCAATTTTTCTATTCCGGTACACCCAACTATAAATATTACTGAAAGAAACCATTAAAAAAGATATTTACTTTTCTGCTAGTTTAGAAAAAACTTTTCTATGAGATTTTATTTCCAGTGGGTACAGAACATTCGTTTGACGTCTTAAGAACATCATACGGACTTGTGACGTCTACATGGCGTTGTGTAGACGTCTTACGGACGTCTGTGCCCGCTGAGTTGAAGCGAAATGATTTATTGATATTTTAAAGTCTTACCAAGCTCACCAAGCTCACCAAGAAATGATTTATTGATGTTTCAAAGTCTCACCAAGCTCACACTCAATTAAAATTAATATCAATCTAAAAAGAAATTGTTTTGTCATTGTTGATCACAGACAATTTTGATTTTTAGCCTACTGAAATTTCTTTTATCATAAGATGTAAAAGGAAGAGTCAAGTCGACTTTGTTGAGTATATACCAATTATGAAAACATGATGTCATCTATTTCTCTATTAAGAATGGATGTACATCTTTCATTTGTAGTTCAGCCGTCATTGCTGGAGATATAATGCATACACATCTTTGAAAGTAGGGCCGGCGCGAGTAGGTTTCAGTGAGAGTGTATCTTCATTAAAATAACTTAAAATTACTTCAATAGTAACAATAAAAGAAATAAGTATTTCATAAGCAGTGTTTTTTTGTTTGACTACTACTTTATTTATATTAGTTATTAACACATTTCAAATATTATATATATATATATATATATATATATATATATATATATATATATATATATATATATATATATATATATATATATATATATATATATATATATATATATATATACTATAACCATTAAATAAATAAATATATATATATATATATATATATATATATATATATATATATATATATATACTATAACCATTAAATAAATATATATATATATATATATATATATATATATATATATATATATATATTTATTGGTTGTTTATGTATTATATAATATTAAAATAATACAAAAACTCTTGAACGTAAAACAGCGCTCAATATTACTATAATTTTTTTAAATGAAAAACAACATTATTAATAGTACTTAAAGTTTCGTGTCATGCACGGCAACCATCAGCTATTAAATACATCATATATATATATATATATATATATATATATATATATATATATATATATATATATATATATATATATATATATTCTACGAAAAAAATGAGGGGGGGGGGGTGAAAAAGTACCAACTGGCATCTAAATTTTACCCAACTGAATTGTATCAAATACCCTACTAGCCGACTAAATTCGTTAAAAAACCGACTATAACTTGAAAATCACCTTTTTTGCGGGAGGGAGGGGGTGGAACACTTCACACACCCGTAAAATTGCCTATGTATATGAATTAGATAAACTTGTTGTATTGTTAAATGGTCTTTTATTTTTGAAATGTTTGGTTATAATTTGATTATAATTCTTTTGTTAAACGGTTCTCAGTGATAGAATATATTATAGTAAGCACAAAAAAAAAGCCTAATGTACGTATTTTACTATAAGGGATCAAGAAATGATGCAACGCTAAATTTATTTAAAAAATTTTTTCGTCGCACTTTAGCGCGACGACTTCTTTAAAAAATCATGAACTTAAAGAGCTATTTTGATTTTTGGTTTAAAGACTCTGCTAGGAAAATCTTTTGTTTTTTTATTTAGCTAAATTTAGCGTTGCATAATTTATGGACTATTCCATATATTAAGACTATTTAGTAAAAAAAAAAACAACTTCAAAAAAAGTTAAAATTATTGTAAACAATTCCTTTACTTTTTTTTTTTTTTTTTAGGTGCCCAAAGAAGTCCCAACGGACTTGTCACAGAGCACCGCGGAAGTGCATTTAACCGGGAAGTTTACGCCTCCTTCCTTACCGTGACGCGAAATTTGTCCATAGCTCGTTTCGAACCTCGGTCTCCTGCTTATAAAGCAAGCGCTCTAACCTCTGCGCCACGGCCGCATTTTATCAAGGTATTTTTAAAATACAGGTAAAATAAAATACTACACGCTATTAATGTTTTTACATTTTAACTCAATAAAATTTCAATATAATTTTAAGTCAATATAATTTAGCATGCAATAACAATTATTACGTTCTAAATAAAATCATTATATTCTCAATATTGCTCAATATAAACGTAAAAATATTATTACGCAGTTTTAATAACTAAGGGAAGTATGCAACCGCATTCATAAAAATTAGGGTGTTCAAATAAATCATTTTGCATTTTGTTATAAACAATTACTGCCAATATAATTTCGGTATTATTAACTTTTATTTTACTTATTATTATTACTAACTTATTTCAGTACATATTGAAAGTGGTGTAGTGAATAAAGCGCTGGGTACAGAACTAAGAAAAAAACACATCTTTATAAACATCTTCTCAAAAATTCTAACCCCTCTTCAAGTATTATAACCCTCTGCTCTTGTGATAATCACCTTAAAATATACCTTAAACCCAAAATTACTTACCATACAAAATAAAATAGCCATGAAGAAAAACCTAACATCAAAATGAAAAACACCAGCAAAAGAGGAAGAACAATCTTACTGCTCCAATTAAGTGTTACATTTATTCTTTCTATTGCGTTTGCTACTACGACATCACCTGTTATTGTGGCACTAGTTGAGGCATACGTTAAAGTTTCATTAAACAAACGTGTTTTCAAAGATTTTAAAGTTGACATTGTAATTGATTTTTCCATTATTAATTTGAATGTCTTTTAAAAAAATTTGTTTGCTGATAAATATTTAGTCACCACGCAAAATATTCTCAAAAATGAATTTTTGTAGTTCCAGTATTAAGTGCAACCTTCTACTAGAATTACCAATATTATTGATTCTGAACAATAAACATGCCAATTTAAATATTCTATAACTTGAATCCATTGACAATTATATAACCAAATGAAGTAATTACATCTTATTAAATAATATTTGAATTACTATAAATAAAAATGTCGTTGCTTTTAAAATAGGCAGCAAAAAAACAATGCAAGTTTTACAAAATCGTTCAACTTTTTAAAAAATTATTAATTATACTAGATTTATATAGTTATAATCAATATTAATAAAACATATTATATTTATACAACATGTTTTAATAATATTGATAATAATTATATATATATATATATATATATATATATATATATATATATATATATATATATATATATATATATATATATATATATATATATATATATATCATACTTTCCCCTTCCTTAAGAGTACCAAACACTTTTTGATTTTGTTGATTTTTAAACTCAAATATTTTTGAACCAAAATGAAAGTTCAAATAAAATGCATGGTGTCCGATATGTGTTATAGCTATTTTAGTGCAATTATGTTTATTTTTTTTAATGTTATATTTTGTTTATGTTTGTTTATATGATAATATTTGTATGTTTATAAATGTTGTAAATATTTTAGTCCATTGGTTCTTGGGCAATTTTAGTCTTATGAGCTCATTATTGGTGAACTTTAAATTTTCACTTATTCTTTAGGCAATTTTCATTGTTTTTCTATTTCTATTTCTAATATTCTATTTAACCTTAAAAAGCGTTACGGCATCCCTCGGCTTCACCTCCCCTCCCCCCCCCCCCTTATCTCAAAATCAAACTATATTAGAAAAATATTTATCGGTCAAAAAATCATTACGCGGTCTTAGAGCACCACTGGAAAAGCATTTAACTAGAAAGTTTACGCCTTCTTCCTTACCGATGACGCAAGTATGACGAGAGCTAAACTTATAACATTAACGCAACAAACAAAAATATTAATACAACGAACTTTTTTTACTCAACTTTTTTTCCCTTTTTATAAATATAAAATATACAGGAAAAGTAAATAAGAAAAAAAAGTGTAAAGAAATTAAGCGAGTTTTCGAGTACTTCGCGGAAATACGTAAAACTCGCCTTCTTCCTAACCAATAACGCAAAGATGACGCAGAGTTAAACTTAAATAAGCTGTTTTTCAAAACTAGACCATAGGCCTTCAATTTTTATTGTTCAGTTTTGTAGTTTAGTCATGAGTTCTAACCGTTTTAGAAATTGTTAAGCGTTTTAAGATATAATAAATTGATGGTTAATATTTCTCAACTTGTAAATGCGCAGTTTTTAAGATATAGCTCTTGAATTTTAACTTATCGTGTGTTCCGGATTCCTTTACGCTATTTTTTTTCTAGTTGATTCTAGTTGAATGTTTGTGTATTATACAGAAGATTATAAATAAAAACATAAATTGTGAATAGGGATGGTTCTTTTACTTACTTTTTTTTTACTTACAACGAGTAAGTTAATTTTTTTCAAAAAGTAAATTACATAAGTATTTTTTAACGTTTTATGTAAATTTACATTTCCGGTTAAGTAATTATTTTTTTTGAAACGACTATTACTTTATAATGTTTGTTTACTTTCAAAAGTAAGTTATGTAAAAAAAGAATATTACACATCAAAAGTAATAAGTCGGATGAAAAAAGCTGTTTACTTTTACATTTAAAAGTTAACTGCTTTTGAAAATTACATTACATAAAATGAAAGTTCCTCAAACTGTAATTTACATTTACCTATAAAAGTAACTAATTAAAAAAATATATATATTAAAAAGTAACTTGCATATGAAAGTAAATTACATAAAAGTAATATGCTACCAAATGTAAACTAAATTTCCAAATAAAATTATAATTTTTAAGTAGGAATTTTTTATTTTAAAAGTAATAACAAATCTTTATCAAAAATAAATTATATAAAATAAAATTTAAATTACATAAGCTTACATTTTAAATGATTTGTAAAGTAAATTAAAAGTAATTTATATAAAGTAAGTAAATAAATTTACTTTTACTTTACAATAACTTTGACAGCATCTTGTACAAAAGTAATGCAAAAAAGTAAAACTTTAAGTCACTAACGTTTAGATTGCCGCAACATTTGATTTGCGCGGTTTTAGGTATTTCTTCCCTGTAAAGTTTAAAAAATCAATAATAGTTTTCTGCCCATGGTTAAAACCATCTCTAGTTCCGGTCCATATTTTAGCTATAATAACCATTCTCTGAATCAAACCGTCTCAAGAATATTCACTCTCTGGCCAACCATTCGAAAGGTCTGGAACTTAGACAAAGCTGAAACAAAGCAGTTAGCAGAAGGCGCATATACCCATGGAAAACTCAGAAAGGGTAGTTTATTTGAAAGGAAAATAATTGGCATGATTGTAAGTTCTTTTTACAAGTTTTTTGCGTAAATGTACATATTATTTAAAAACTAAGGAGAGAAAGTTTAAACCTGTCCTGAATTATGGGGGCTATAACACCTTGCCCTGAAGATTAGCCGCGAACTTTTTAAGAGACGCTTTATTTTTGTAAAGATTTTTTGCCACTTTGAAACGAAAAAAGTCCACCTGCTCAAAGAATACCCTTTGACTCTAAAAGTCGTGGTTTAAACAACTACAGTACTTTTATATTTGATTATTTTTAGATTTGAGCAGCCGTGGCGCAGTGGTAGTGCACTTGCCTCAGAAACAAAGGATCCGTGGTCCAAACCCCATCTCTGGGAAAGTTTTGCAACATCGGTTAGACAGGAGGCAATTTTGCCGCGGATGAGCATTTAACTTCCAATTAAATGCTAATCCGCGGTGCTCTGTGATAAGACCGTTAATCCTTACGGTCTTATCACAGAGCTTATCTTATAAATCCTTTCTTGGGGGCACCTAAATAAAAAAAATATATGGGCATGAAAAATTTAAAACTTTTCACGTAAATATCTTTATCTGCGTATAGTATCAGTGGCCTAGCTACCGTAAGTCCAGTATAAGCAAAACTTACGGTCCCACAAGCAACTGAACCTAGAGCCGCAAGGTTTAGGAGCCCTAAGATATATTTAAAGAGTCTTTTTTGTTTTTTTTTATAGAAAAGTTATTATTCCAGAGAAACAGAATTGGGCACCTTGGCCACGTATGTCTAATGACAAAATATGCTTTGCTACGCCACTGTGTAATATACGTATAACCTGAGCTAAGCAATGGTTTATTCGTAGATTAAGAAATAAAACTTGTGGTGATTGAAGCCTGGAAAAAAAAACACTAAAACATTTACCATCCCTACCCCAAATGTGAGGGCAACAAATAAGTAACTTTTATTTTTTATTTTCTTACACTAAATATAAATCGGCAGGTTTTAAAAATCAAAATTCAAAGGTAATGATTATATAAAGTTTACACCCAAACCGAATAAGGTAGTTGTTTAAACATTTTCCTTAACATTCTGTGATATAAACAAGAACATACTTAAGTTTGGCACATATGTAGTAAGTTTGGCACGTATGTAGTAAGTATGTTTTATTTACCAAAAGTATATTTATTAACCAAAATCATTGGTTTTTTATAATAAATTAATATTACATCTCTGATTTTACGCAAGTAGACATCATTATATTATTGGTTACCATAAAGTCAGGGTTGAATAATAAGTTTAATATGGTTTTTAATAACACATTAAAAGACCTGTACGTAACTATTAATAATACTATTAGATAAAGATGTTGTTGATTAAGTGATTCTAATCGGATTGGTGATAAAAGGAATAGCCGCATTTTCAAATTATGAAACCTTTTTACATCGGATATTTAGGGGCTTGGCAATAAGACGTTTTTTGTCTTCTTCTTATTCCCATCATTCGTATATTTTACAAAAGAAAAGTAATAATTTGGAACGGCAAATTTAGAAAAATAAAAAATTATAAAATTATAAATAAATTACTGCATCTTTGTAAGATTTATGTAATGTTTACGTAACAATAAAAAAAAAAATCAATGACGAAATTAAATTTGAAAAAAATTAATAATTTAATAATTATCAAACTAATATTAATAAAAATAAGAATAATCGGAACAATATTTTCAAAATTTTAAAATTTTTTAAAAAGTACAAAAGATCTAGTAGACTAAAATCACTTATAAAAACTTAATTTTCTTCGTTATACTTCGATTAATTTTAAGTCCGCGTCATTTGATTGTTTTATTCACGAATCAAAATTTCATTTTGATTCACGAAAAAAGAAAAGCGCCGAATTCTCAAAAGCCGAAACGCCGAAAACCTTTTAAGAGAAACTGAGTAAAAAACAGAATGAAAGCAATGAAAAACCGGAAGTCAACCCCCGCATTAATGTTTAAATTGTTGCTTTGAATTTTATTATATAATTCAAAACATGTAAAATTAAACAAATAGTTAATAAAATTAAACAAAATTTTTTATTAATGTATAATAATAAATGTATGTGTGTATTATTAATACACGCACAGAAAGTTGCTATTAGTCGACATTCATATTTATATCATATTTATCTTCCATGGTGATATATTTTTTTATCACCAGTTGTTGTTTCTATTTATCTTGATGTAGCAATTAGTATTTTATTTTAGTTTTGAGGACATACTTTTTAATGTTGTAAAGAAGGGAAAAGAGAGATTGTTTTTGATTGGTTTTAAAGTTGATTCCAGTCTATAAATTCAGAGTATTTAAAGGAATGTTTACTGTAGGATTTTTTATTATATGTTTGCACACTCAGTGCACCTCTAAAAGATTTACTTATGAGTTGACAGCTAGTTCCACCGCATAGAGTAAAACATTTATTAAATATTTGAGGTAGCTTTTTGTTTAGGCAGTTATGAATAAATAAACAATTTTCAATTTTGATTATATCATGTAATTTTAAAATTTGTAGTGCGTTAAAAAATGTGAATGTTTGGGTATTTTTTGGTAGAAATTCAATAATCCTGACTGCTTTTTTCTGCATGATAAATAGGCGATTCACTTAAGTTTTAATTCCATGATAGAAAAAAATATGTGATATAACAGTATGTGGTGAGAGTCAAACACCATGTAGTGAGAGTGAAAAAAAGCATATTAAATAGATTTTAAAGTTTTTTGTTGTATGAAATGTCTTAGTTTTAATTGAATTCAACTTATTAGAGATATCTTTATAAGTCCAGACTAAGCTATTGTCTAGCTTTATACCAAAGAAGTTTACAAATTTTTTGCACCAAAGTTTTTCTCATTTAACTTAACTTTGAGCTGCTGGTCTAATTTTTTGTGACGACTTTTAAATAATATTAAATCAGTTTTTTTAGAGTTAAGGGAAATTTTGTCGGCATTTAGCCAGTTGTTTAGTTTTTTAAGGTTATAGTTAACGTATTTGTTGATTTTTTTTATGGACTTATTAAAATAGAGAAGGTTTGTGTCATCGGCAAAGGATTCTACAAAATTTTAAAGCTTTAGACATGTCGTTTATATATATATAAAAAAGAGCAAAGGGTCAAGAACAGATCCCTGAGGAACACCTACTTTGATATCGTTTACGTTTGAGCTCACCCCACTAATGGATACTAATTGAGTTCTATTAGTAAGGAAAGATTTGAACCACGAGTTTGAAACTCCTTTAACACCATAGTAGGATAGCTTAAAAAGTAGGATGTCAACATCTACAATGTCGATTGCCTTTTGAAGTTTGATAAAAATACCACATCCAAATGTTCTTTCCTCCAGAGAATCTTCAATTTTTTCTGTTAGACTTAGTAAAGCAAGTGATGTAAAGTAGTTTGGAATCTTTGAGGAATCAGGACTCTTGGAGCGTTAAAAGGAAGTTATTAAGGTCCCCATTATAAGACAAAAAATAATATTTTACACACTAAAAACAATAAAATTTGTTATATATTCAAGATTTTCAATTTGATTGAAAAAGTGGAACTTTAAAGAAACCAATATTCTCAAAATAATGCGGAGGTCCTGATAAGAAATACAATAATGAATGAAGTAAGTTTATATCAAGATATAAATTCATTATAAACAGAGCAACAAATTGGGAACACAGCAAAATTATAGAACACATTGGAAGTTGTCAAGTCAACAAATGTAAACAGTTTCAAGAAGAAATTAGACAAATTTTTAGTATTTTTTTTTGTTTAAAGTTTTCAGCTTTTGCATTATATTATCAAAAGTTATATTTGTTAAATTGAAGTTATATTGCAATATATTATCAAAAGCTGTCAAAGCCCTCTATTTTAAAAAAGTCTTCTATAAAATCCTTTATTATCCTCTAAAAAGTTGAAAATTTGATCGAATCTCCTCTTTAACTCCTTTTTTTTATTTTTTTATTTCTTGATGGTACTATGATGTTACAAATTCATGATCTGCAAAACTGGTTAACGTCTTAAAAGGCATTGGGTTGTAAAAAATCATTTTTCGGAAATCGATGTCATCAAACATCAAAACTGTCATTTTAAACCCCTGCCCAAACCCAAAAAATGTTGAAACACTGGTGTTAGACCTATATAATTAAAATTTGCAACCTTTTAAGTCGTCTTTTAGCCTATGCTGATTTAGCTTCGAAGTTGTGTGACGGGGCAAAGAATTTAGACATTAAAGTACTTTCACACAAACTAATCTGGTTTTAGTCAATATACTACAAGAATTAATAATAAAAATAACTTTCAGAAGATTACCAATACTTTCTTCCTGGCATCTTCAAAATGTTTGAAAAATTAATTTGGTATTGACAGGTTAAATATTTTTTGTGTTGCTAGTAGATGAGACATTTGTCATTTTAAAAATTTAGACAAACCGATACTTTTCCTAATATTTTATATATACTGTGGGTAAGTGAAATAAAAACGTTATTTAAGAAGAATTTTTACTCATTTATTCTAAAGTGTTACTTTATAAGGTATAAAATTGGCAGTAATTTTTATTTAACAATTGCTGTTTTAACAATTTTCTTAAACTCAATCATTTAGATTTAATCCAATTTATTCAATAGTAAAAAATGGTTTTAGCCTTCAACGGTTGAAAATGTTTTGTAACCTTTAATTCATTGAAGAAATTGATTGTCATTGCTCTAGTATAAATTCAGATCGTAGTACAATCTACCTGATGAAAGATACTATTACTTATATATGTGATTAGTTTTTAAATGATCAGATGAATGCTGGCCTTTGTTAAATGGCTGGTTGTGTATTACATGTTGTGCATAACTAATGTAACAAAATCAGTCTCTTTTTCCAAAATAAAAAGTTATGTTTCGCATAGTAAATTAGGTTACTCTTTTGCAGTTTATTCGGTTTTTTTTTCATTTCTTTAATTTAGTACAGCCAATATTTTTTTATTTCGCATTTTATATTTGCTTTTATTTCTAAAAATTTTAAATTTTTATAAATGATAGAGCTTTAAAATATATTTATTGATTATTATATTATTGTTTAATAGCTTAATTGTTTTACTTTTTTTTCCGTCGGTCCTGTCCTCACGACTACATAAAATGTCTCTCTGTTGACTTAAACCGCCGCTTCTCAAATGAGCAAAATAAAATCATTCCAAATACATTCTTTTTTACAGCGCTCAACATTTTTTCTTTGATACCTTACTAATAAAAAAACATTTTTTTCATTAGATTCTAAAACATAAATGAATTCTAACAAAAAGCCACCTTAATTTTCAAAAAATGTTTGTTGTCAAGTTTGCAGTTCTAAAGCCTTAGAGCATACTCAAGGTGACTAATCCTTTAATTAAATCTTTTTAAGTAAGTACTGCAGCGATGATTTATTAATTAATCCCCCGCGTACTTTAAAACTTAAATGTTATTTTTTTATGTTCTATATAATAATTGATCTGATTCAAAATCTAGGATATATAAAAACTCTTTCAAATGTCTGGAATTGAGACCAAAAAAGCTAAAAGCTACATTTTGCTCTGTCATTTGCAATGTTTCAAAATGTTTTGGTCTGTTTAACATCGCTCGCATTAGCTTTAAAAAGATTTGTAGAAGACGCTAACTATTGGTGAGGACCTTCAAAGATATCTAGCGTCAATGTTGCTCAGTGTGTATTCATTTTAACAAGAATTTGAGGTCCAGACAGATTATTTTTCAACTTCGTGTAACAAGAATTAATATCACAAGAGATGTTCTCTGCTTGAAGACTAAGCTTGCTTAAAATTCTTGTTGTGTACCGGTATGTCCTCTTTCACCCAGAAACGATGGGCTTTTTCTTAACACAGCTTTCTTATAATTATTTATCGCTTGCTTGATGGGTCACCGTGGTCATTATCAAAACTCCGATTAAAGTTTTCAAAATTTAATTAGTTAATAATTTTTATGAAATTACTAAATATGAAATTAGCAAATAAATTTAAAATATAATTTTATAAAAATTAATTTTTAATACGAAAGTTTAAAAAGACAGAAGCGAAAACCAAATTTGGCTTTTGCTTCTATCCTTTTTAAACTTTCGCATTTACAAATGCTCAATAAAAAATCCAGGGGATACTTAAGTAAAAAAAGTAACAAAAATTTGCTGAAAAAAAAAGAACTTGATGTTATTTCATCTGTATGATAAAATAACATCAAGACACTTCTCTTTACAATTGAACATATAATTGTAAATTTAAAAGTGTGCTTTTATGAACCATTCGACTAAATTCGCTATATCAAATAAATTAAAATACGCGGTTGATGTGGTAATGAAAAGTTATAAATTTTTTTTAAGTTAGTTATTTTTACTTTTTTTAACTTTAATTTTTTTTTTTAATTGATCTTGATGTTATTTACAATCAGTTATTTAAAAGTTTTATTTAAAAGACTGTCTGGTTTATTGTTGTGGCTTTGGAAATGGCTCTGCATTTTGCACTTTTATTCTAAGTTTTGTATTTTGGCTTCTTTTATTCAGCGCGGATGTTGTTAAAAACCAGTCTAACCAAAATGAAAGTTATTTCTGGCAATGACTAACTAGAATAATTGTTAGATAATAGAATAATAACAGAATAATTGTTGTCTGGAAAAAAATTATTGAAATTCCAGACAACAGTTTTATAAATAGATATTAGTAAATAAACATAAAAAAAAGTTAATTTTCATTTCTGCTAGAGTGGTTGTTACGACCAGGGCCGTCTCGAATCTATCACCCCCTCCCCCAAACGGATTTAATATCCACCTCCCCCCCCCCCCCCAACTGTTATATATATGCATTTGAGTAAGCGCATTTGTGCATTTAGCAATCAGTTGGTACGTTTTGAAGTATAGTTGGCAAATGTCAAATACCGAGGACCTTTTTTTTTGTGTGTGTGTGTGTGTCTATAGTTGGAAAGAAACACATACGACCCCCTCCCCTCCCCCCTCCCCCCCAATGAGAAAACTCTTTGGGACGGCGCCAACAACAACCACGCTGATTAAGAGAAGCGAAAAGCAGCATAGCTATAAATAGGCCTGGTTCCTTTACGGTAAATTTTTTATCAGGACCACTAACTTATTTCCTCCCGACCAAAAAATTAATAGTAAAACAAATAATTCAAAAAAAAATACCTTTCAAAGCTTTTTTGCAAAAATTCTTTCTTTCTGCTTTGGAAATGCAGAGCCATTTCCAAAGCCAGAACAATAAACCAGACAGTCTTTTAAATAAAACTTTTAAATAACTGATTGTAAATAACATCAAGATTAATTAAAAAAAAAAATTAAAGTTAAAAAAAGTAAAAATAACTAACTTAAAAAAAATTTATAACTTTTCATTACCACATCAACCGCGTATTTTAATTTATTTGATATAGCGAATAAAAGTTTCAAGTCTCAACTTTAAAGATAAACAAAATATAAGAGAAAAAAAATAAGGGCACAACCCCCCCTTGTCCAGAAAACAAATTTAGCATGCATGTTCATTGGGACTACACAAATGCTGTCAAGATTAAGTAAGATCAGAGTTAAGTCTGAAAGATTAATTAAAAGAAAAAAGACAATAGGAGATTCAAAAAAGCAGAGTTCTCCTGTTGGCTCTGAAAACAATATTAAGATGTACTTTTATTAAATTTACACCAACACTGGAGGTTTCAGAGCTCCAGCTAATCGAGAAGGTAGTGAAAAATCAATCGCAAGATTCCGGGACAACTGATACCCGACAAACATCTTGTGAAGTCAAACTAACGTTTGACTTCACAAGATTAATAAAATTTACGAGTTTATTCTTAAGCACTATTTTAATTGAATAAGATTTTACTTTTCTAATCATCCTTGTGCGGGTTGGACACCAACGCAACAAAAAGGAGGTTATTAGATTGCCACAACCTATAGTAGAAGATTGAACAGCTTTCCTTACCATCCTTTTTTCAAATAGATTATATATGATAAAACGCAATAAAAGATTTCTGATAAACACTCCTTTAATTATATAAATTATATCAAATAGTGTAAATGACTTATAATTTATAAACACTCCTTTAATCATATAAATTATATCAAATAGTGTAAATGACTTATAACTTTTTAAAAACTGTAGCAGTCGATGTCCTTGTGGAAAACAAAAATCTTATATTGCGCCATATTACCATAACAAAATACTTGATTGAAAAGGTAAATACAAAGAAAAATAACTGGAGAAAAAGCGTGCTCTAACGAACAGTCGATGTCCTTGCGGATGCCAAAAATGTTATATTGCGTCATATTACCATTACAAAATAATTGATTGAAAAGACAAATAGAAAGAAAAAAAAACTGGAGAAAAAGCGTGCTCTAACGAACAGCGACTTAGTCAAGGTTTGCACAAACATGAGTAATCCATAGCTTAGAAATTATGTCCCTTCCTCCCTTCCTCTCCCGACAAAATTTCATTATGGCCACTAACCTGTTTTTTTTAAACAAAAAAAAAAAGAAATAAAAAATCAATGATTATTTAGCAGCTCCTATTAGCACTCGTGCAGCAGGTAGCCCGTCTCTACACTAATGGTATACTCGTATGTTGACTATATTTGCCCCTAATTATAATAGATCTACCCTTACTGATAAACGTGAAAAAAATTCCTTTCCTGATGCCCCACCCCAAACACTGCTTACACACATCAGAGTATTACCTGAAGTATTTCCCAGAAGTGCCCTCAAACAGGCAATGGATTTGAATACGCTACCTATCTCAAAATTTATGTTAAATCAATATGAAACGACTGTTCTTTGAAAAAGTAAATAATATAACTTACATTTTACTTACTTACAAAGCAAAGTATAAAATTTCAAAGAAAAAATGTACTTTTATTTATAAAAGTAAATAACATTTTTTTTCAAATTACTTTTATGTAAGCTGTTATTGCTAATTAGTTACTATTACACGTAAAAGTAATTTGTTGTTATGATGCTGTTTTATTTTACTTAGTAAGTAAGTGTTATGTTTTTTAAATATTATATTTACGTAAATTTACTTCATAAAAAACTTTTTTTACATTTAAAAAGTAAATTAAATTTTGATGTAAATTTTTTACATAATTATAACCAAAATTTCTTTTCAAAGTAATTTACTTTACACGACTTACCATTAAAAGTAAGTTACATTTACAAGTAAAAATAAAAATGCAAATAACTTTTACTTCTAAAAGTAAATTACTTTTTTAAGTAACAGTTACTCATATAAAAACTTAACTTAAGTAATTAAGTTTTACTCGTTATATAATTTATGTAAAAAAAAAACGAATTACTTTTAAAAGTAAATTATATATTTTTATATGAGTTGTTTAAAGTAATTTACGTGTAAAAGTATTTCGCGTTTTTATATCAAAATAAGTAAAAGTGCCATCCCTAGGCACAATTGTCAATTTTTTTAAAAAGTCCTCTCTATCTATGATGGTGTTGATGATTATGACAAATACGAAACAAACTTGTTAGAAGACTTTTATTGCTATAAATCAAATTCAATTAGCAATAGTTTTTAAATCTTATGCTTATAAATAATTTCAAACGCTTTTTTATAGAGAATCAGATTGTAAAATGTTATTTTATTATCTAAATTGGCTATAATGTCGATATTTTTTACACGATACCAACACGTTAATACGATACCTTCGTATAATACTGAAAAAAAATTTTGTGTGTGTGTGCAAGCCATTTGAAATTAAAAACGCAATTATATTATGGGAAACACAAAAAATCAAAAAAAATTGATTGATCATTTTGATGGTTTTTCGAAATACGATAAGTCAAGAACTGCGAGTCTTCGAATTGAGAAATTTTTTATTTTAGAATCTCCACAACCTAAAACGCTCACTTATATTGGAACTTTTTAGAACTCACGATTGCACCACGAAAGTTATTTTTAAAGCATCTTGTTATATTATGGCCCGCGGTCTAAACGTCTTTTTACGTATTTAAAGAAAAACGCAATATATATATATATATATATATATATATATATATATATATATATATATATATATATATATATATATATATATTGATTAACATGAAACATTTCTACTAATTGTAGAAATTGTATCTTTAACAAATGCGAGTTTATTTGTTTAAAATAAACTATGTAAATATAAACTTTATGAAATAAATACAGTATTGATACCCTAAGATAAAATAATCGATCCTTCGGTCCTCAGAATAAACACTACTATGTAGTTGTCTATAGCTACTAATTTTAGAGTCTTAACTTCTATCATAGTAACGTCAGCTCTTTAAAAAACAGTTAAGTCTTGGCCACAGCAGTTGTAGTAAAGTTCCCAAGAGAAATGATATTGGAAGCATAACTTTAACTTAATAGTTTCTCTGAACTCAATTCATCTGTTGTCAGAGCTGCATTTAGGGGGGACAACGGGTACAATTGAACGGAGGGGCAAATTTTTAGGGGCAGCTATAGTTTTAAGGAGTGGTAGTAAAGAATGTTGGTAGTAAAGCAAAATGTTAAATAAATTCTGAAAGTCATGATGGAAAGAAAAACAAATAAATTAACGACTTAAAACCTTTTTAAATCACACTAAGAATTTTATTATGTACACTAGGCAGGTCCGTTTTTAGGGGTCGGAAAAACTGTAACTTTGCCACTCTATTTTCCCATTCTACGTTGATATAAATTTTTCTTATAAAAAGTTAAACTTTTCTTACAATTTATTAAGAATTTCTTTTGACCAGTTACACTTATAAAATGGAAAATTAACTCTGTGTTGCTTCAAAACCAGTAAAATATCTTGTTACTTTTCCTTTTTAATTGTTGAATCAATAAAGTCTTTTACCAATTTAATAGCTCTTTCACAACAGTCATTGACACAGACTAATCTCTTTATAAACCTTTGCATTTTTTTATAATCAGAATCATCAGTCCACAAATCAGGTGGACTTTCTAACCACTTTGATAAATAAGAAACTATTTTAAATAACAGCCATGAATTTTGACCAGCGTAATCATTAAGTTCTGAATTTTCATTTAGGCTTTAACTTTTTAAGTTTAAAGATTTCAGGTTTATTTGATTTTAACAACTGCTAAGCAACTTTTTCTTTAACTTTATTGTCAAGACTTTTATCAAATAAACAAAAGACAACTGTTTCTTCAGAAAGATAATAACTGTGTCTAAGATAGCTTGAAATAAAAGCTTGAGGTACATCAGCATCAAAATCTTTCATTTTTATCATCTCTTTAACCGTACACAAATCATTATGAGCAGCAGAAACAATTTGACTTGATTAAAGAAAGTTTTTTGCATGAGCTGAAGCTACATATATCGCAGCCTTTGATAATACTGCTTCTTCCTCTAGAGTTAAAAACTTTATGATTGGTTGAGTAAGTTTCATTGCCAAAATGTATAAAGCGTCTGCCATAAATCTAGCTTCATGTTCAGCAGCTGGTTTGTGTATAATAAATCCAAAGCTTTCAATTCCAAACTTTTTTATAACATTAAAACATGCCAATGCTTGATCATATCCTTTTCCCGATTGACATTCAACTATGCCTAGCAGCTCATCCTGTTGTTTTCCATTTGTATTTAAACCCTAGTCTGGACTTGTAACAGCAATAGCTAGGCGTTCGTTTACTTTAGAAATATAGTCTTCATTTAAAGCCGTAACTTTTTTTGTATCAATGTGCGAAATTAAATTGCTATTTTTACATTTTTCTTTTATTTTTTTCTTAATTAATTCTGATTCACTTAAATTTAAGTCTTTTCTTATTTTTTCTACTTTTGAAGGTTTTACTTCATTAAGATTGATATTTCCACATCTTAAAAATAATGCCAATAATCCTGTCTCTGTACTCCAACAGAAATTCTAAAACGTCCACAAAATGTTGAGGTTTTTTTAATAAGTTCATCAATATCTACTGTTACTGTCACTTTATTTCGTTTTATGTTAGTTGATTGTTTTTCAATTTCATCATAGTTGTTATATTGAAATTCTTCATTTTCAAAATTTTCTAACAAAAATAACTCTTGATTTCCATTAATACAATTGCTATTTGATGAAAATTGTTTTAACTTTGAGTTTTTTGTGGCAGATTCCTCCTTTTGCTCAAACTCCTTGGCTTTCCTTTTGAGAAACTTTCTGTTGGAACAAATTTTTTGTAATTTTTTGTCTATTTTATCAATTATCATTGTTCTTGCAGTTTTTTGGTCTTCATAAAATAAAATATCGCATTCTTTTGCATCTTTTGATTGAGTTCTATCTTTTTCAATTATTTCATAAAGTTTTGGGTGCCCAATGTCAAACAATTCTTTTTCTAATGCCAAAAAACTATTTTCATACACCTTATCACTGTATGTTACTATCACTGGTGGTCAAAAAAAAGTGGATAGAACTGCCATCCTTGTGAATGGTGGTGGGGTGGAAATATTGCTGGGCGTTCCAAAGATTGATCGAGGTAAAGGTGAGCAACAGGCTGATCCTTGCATGAAGGCTCTTAAAGATCGGAAATTTGAAGAACTTGTTCAGGGAATGGTTTTTGACTCTACTTCATCCAACACTGGATTTAACATTGGTGCCTGCACAATAATAGAGCAGAATCTTGACCGTAATCTTATATGGATAGCATGCAGACACCATGTCTTTGAAGTCCGGCAGAGCAAATTAAAAAAAAATTTTTCCTAAAAATGTACTAAATTTAAAATATTCAAACCCCTAGGGAGGTCAGGAAATTTAAAAATTTTTTTAAATTTTTTCAGGAAAAGTCTTTTATGACAAGATAGAATGGGAAAATAAGTTGGCAAAGTTGTAATTTTTCCAACCCTTAAAAACGGACCTGCCTAATGTACACCCATAAGTAATTATTTTACGGAACGTTCGTTTCAACATGGAAAAGTATTTTATATACCCTCAGATCGGAGAATCTGTTCTAAATTTGTTATGTATGTGTGTGTGTGTGTGTGTTTGCGTGTGTGTTCAGCAGCATTTTCTATGTTGCATTAAAATTTGCTATTAAGGCATGCTATCGGAAAAATCTGCCCACCTTTTGCGGTGTGTAAAGCTAGTTAACGGTTGTTTTTTGAAATTATTTTTTTGTGTATGGTAGTGTTTGTATAATAGAACATTTTGGCAGAAAAAATTAATTAAAATATTATTTAGTTTCAAAATGTCAACCGAGCAAGCTAAACAAAGATTTTTGATTGTGGACAAACACTTAAAAAATCCAACTTTATCGAATAGAAAGTTAGTGAAATCATTAAAAATATCAAGAAGAACTGTAGATACTGTTCTTAAACGGTTTACAGAACAGAAAACTATTCAGAGAAAACAAGGAAGTAGTCGAAAAAAACGCACAACAAATCCTAGAGCTCTCGAACGGTTGGAGATTTCATTGGAAGAACATCCTGATTGGTCTGATAGATATCGAGCGAAAAAACTGAAGGTTTACAATTTTTTTGTACACAAATGGCAACAGAGACTTGGATATCAAATTTTAAAGTAGTTAAAACGCCAAATCGAAACGATAAACAAAATTCAATTTAAACAAATTCCTGGGCAGTGCTACTATGCTTCTAAAATAAAAGGAAACGTGAGTGATAAATACAAGTATGTAATGACTGATTAATTTTCAAAAAAATTGATGATTTGGCAGGCACTTTGCTCTTGCGGCAAAAAATCGCCAGTTCATGTTTATTTGGGCACAATCAAATCTTCGGAATACGTGAAATGTTGTCTTTCTCGTATAAAACGACTAATTAAAGCTCATAGAAGTACTTCAGTATTGTTTTGACCTGAATTAGCCAAAATACATTACTCAAAAGATGCTCAAAAGTTTTACGATGATAATGGAGTGATGTTGGTTCCGAAAAAGATAAATCCTCCAAACTGCCTCGAATAACGTCCTATTGAAAAATATTAGGCCATTAAAAAAGAAATTGAAATTAAGTGGAAAAACAGTAAAATCAGCTACAGATTTGAATAAAAAAATGGGATTACGCTGCTAAAACTTACAAAAATCACTCTGTTCAGAAACTTATGGGAGGCATCAAAAAAGAAAGTCAGAATTTTCTGTAAAACTTATTTTTTTTTTGTTTTTTCCCTATTAATATGTAATCTTTACAGTCTTAATTTTTTTAGAAATATATTGATTTAAATACATTTAAGCTTTCTTACATCCTTTTTTGATCAAGAAAGGTGGGCAGATTTTTCCGATAGCATGCCTTAAAAAAATCACTCTTGAAAAAAAAAAAAAAAAAGTTCTTTTAATAAAAAACATACAAATAATGTTCATAAGATTGACGACAATATTAATTTAATTTTTTAATATAGTCAACAGATTTTTACATTTGAAATATTTACTTGGAACAAAAGTCTGTATCGCAATTTAAGAAATTAAAATTGTTATACAATAAGACCTTAAAATCTTTTTCATATTTCTTTTATCAATAAAATTGTTTATGATATCATTATTTATTATAATTGTTAGTTTATTTTTTTTTAAATTCAATTTATTTAATTATTATAAATATTATAATATATAATATAATTATTATAATTATAAGTAAATTTATTATAATTGTTAGTTTTTCGGATGTTGTAATCGGTTATTGCTAATAATCTATTCATACGCATTATTTTATTTTAACAATTATTAATAACATAGCTATTTATTTTCTACTTATTGTTTCTTACATTCTCTCTAATATTGCTGTTCCACTATGGTTTTAAAATATCTTGAAAAGAATACCTGATTCAATAGACATCAACCTTAGCGTGTCTAATTTCTCCTGAAACACGGTACTTCTTTGCTTATTTTTAATTGTTTTTTTTTTAATTATTATTGAAAACGAGCGCTCCGTTAAACAATTTGTTATTATACTCGGTGTAATTTAAGGCGATTTTCAAATTATTCGAATTCTTTTAATTGGAATTAGCTGGCTTTATCAGCGTGTTATGTCCAAACAAGAACTTTAAATGGTATAAATTTTTTTTGCTTCAGGCTTTTTTAATATTTAAAGAAACTTTTCTTTTTATATATAATTTTTAAAACCTTTTTACTAACCGTAGTAGTAAATCTAAAGAACTCCATTTTGGAGTCTTTAGATCAATCCGCTCATCGGAGTTAACATGAACTTAGTTAAAATCTTTTGAAAAAGTTCCTTAATTTACTATTGATCCTAGTTCTTATGGTTCTCACGTATATTAACTATATATAGTTGTCAAAACACAATATTCCTACCAATTTTCACAAAAATACTAGAATTCCAACCAAGAAAGAGCTTATAATTAAGAAAAATTGCCTATAAACAATCAGAACAGATCATGTTGTTACACTATAATGTTCATTTTACCTAAAAAACGTATTTATTTAAAATCTTAATAAAATTTAGACCAGCGATTGTGATTTTAAAAAGATTTAAAAAAAAAAAAGAATCTTCGGTCTGGGTTTTTTCGCTATAAACAATAATACTTAATGATACTGCAAAATTTATCATTTTAATTTTTTTCGTCTTTTCATAATTAATAGACTTGATCATTTAACGAAAATATGTCGTAGTCAACAAAATATCATACAGACGCTTTAATATTTTAAAATTGCCTTAACTACGCCGAGTAAGTGTTTAAAAAATGCGAAGATGTTCCGAAAAACAGGTGCAAGTTTGTCATGAACAGATTATGATAAAGTTCAAAATAAAGTTCAAAATTATTCGAACAGCTATCATTTTGAGAGTTTGATTCATTTTAATGAATCTACAATAAGTTATACCGCCGCGGTGAACAGACGTAATTTTAACAGAAAAAAAAAAAAATTTTAATGACTTTAACTTTATTAGAAATACAAGAAATATTTTTCCTACACAAGAAAGAAATACAATTATTATTTAAAGAACAAAAAAAAGTATTTGTTGATTTACTTAGTGATAACTTAAAAATACTCAATGCACGCTTGAATAACACAGGTCAAAAGCATTTTGGGGGCCAAAGATATTTCAACGAATATAGGGTAACTTTGGGGTGCTGATTCCGAATATGTCATCAGTTTTGCCAGATTGGCTCAAGTTTTTGAGATTTTTTGTGAAATGTGTAAAAAAAAGACGTAATTTGCTACACGCGCATTAACTTTATTGATATTGTCATGAATACAATAAATTTAACAAAGTAAATGTTGATTTTAGTTTATTTTAACTAGTTTTAGAAAGTAATCTTCAAAAATGAACAAGACATGAAAGATAGGAGACATTTAATCGCTGGAAAAGTGCTTTATATATGATTTTCTTCTATGTGAGCTATTCGGGCAGTCACGCTGTAGATTCCAGCAGTAATCAGCCATCATATGTCTGTCCCATCCGCCTTGGCACCTTTCCTCCATCACCATAATATCCTGATGAAGACTCTCTCCTTGTTCTTCGCTAAAATCTCCAAGGTTTTTTGGTAATCTGTCCAAGTGACTGTGAAGATAATGTAATTTAATGCTCATGTGTACACCCAGATTTCTAATTCTCAACAGCATGTTTTGTACCAGTTCTTCATAATTGTCTGCCTTTTTATTTCCCAAGAAGTTCTTCACTACCAACACAAAACTACACCATGCAGCAGCTTCAATGTCATTCATTTCCTTAGGAAAATTTGAATCTTTAATGAGTTTCCGAGTTTGAGGACCATCAAAGATTCCTGCTTTCAATTTTTCGCTACTAAGACCAGGGAAAGATCTGCAGATGTACATGAAGCAATTACCATCTTTGTCTAATGCCTTTACGAACTGCTTCATTAATCCTAACTTTATGTGAAGTGGTGGTAGAATGATTTTTTCCCTGTCCACCAAAGGTTCGTTCACTATGTTTGATGCTCCTACTGTCAAGGTGTCCCTTGGAGGCCAATTCAGTTTCTCCCAGTGCTGATGTTTTGCTCTACTATCCCACATGCGGATGAAGCAAGGATACTTTGTGTATCCACTTTGTTGTCCAAGTAAAAAGTTGATCATTTTTTAAATCAACACATATTAGTCACGAATGTTCATGGTAGCACAGTTTCTCCAAGACCATTTTGACATTTTTGTATTGTTCTGCAAGTTTAGTTGAGTGAGCTACTGGAAGAGATGCACACTGATTGCCATTGTTCAACAAAACACATTTCAAACTCCTTTTAGAACTATCTATGAAAAGCCTCCAGTCTTCAGGACGATATAATTGTAAACCCATTTGCAGCATCAGGCCAGGAATATCCTTACAATATACAAGTAGGTCATCTTCGCAGAAAAATTAAAGAAGTGCTTCTTCTCTGGTCCTGTAAGATGTAATTTTAGTTCCAGGCGTCAGACAATTTTTTTCACTTGGCCTTGAAGCTAAAAGTTCAGATGCACTTTTTGAGAGGTTGAGGTCTCTTATTAGATCTTGGGTAAACTGTGTAGGTGTTCTGAAACTTCCTTCATATTCTGGTTCACTTCCAGAACTAATGCTTAGCTCCATACCCTGCATTTCATCATCATCAGGTGGGGAAAGGTCAGGTAACATGGCAAACACAGGTACAGGCACATCTTCAGAATGAGGGACAGGCCTTCTTGCAGATTCCATGTTAGGGTACTCCCATTTTTGTTTCTTATGCTTTTTGAATCCTTGCAATTGCACTGCACAGAAATAACAGTCATCATGATGATTTTTTTGCTCTCTCCTATGTGTGGTGCCCAAGACTTGTTTTGGTCCCCAAGCATAACCCCAAAATAGGCCAAATACACTTTTTTTATGAAGTCTGTTATGTTTCTTCTATGTTTTTGCAGTGTATATTCACCACAAATGTAACAGAATGAGTCTGGATCGTTAAGACAACTTCTTCTTGATGAGTTTATGCTTTTCACTGGAAAACAGACAACAACATAAAGTTAGTGCAAAAATCAAGCTATGAACAAACTTTTAGAACACTAATCAACAAAAAACTATATTGAGAACTGCTCAGTTCAAGTACTAATCCCAAAAAATTAATGAGATTATGCGTCACATTTACCAACAAGTGCTATAAATAAGATACCAAAAATATCAAAAACTTGAGCCAATCTGGCAAAACTGATAGCATATTCAGAATCAGCACCCCAAAAATACCCCAAATTCATTAAAATATTTTGGACACCAGTAATTTTTTTTTTTTTTGTTGACCTGTGTAATATTGAAAAAAAATCATCGGATTACGATAAAAAAGTTCACTTATTGGAAAACGATATAAAGGGGTTAAATTTGAAGCCCCAAATATTAATGATATTTTAAACGAAAGATGCAGAATCTCTGAAGACAGGTCAAGAAGAAATAACTTAAGGATAGTTTGAATTCCTAAAAATGTAAATGAAAAAAGGATGAAACTGAATAAAAGGTTCAAAGTTTGTTATGCGTAAAATTAGGAGTTAAAAGAGTTGAAATCGAAAGGACGCATCGAGTAGGTTTTAAAAAAGAAGCCAAATCTCGAACCATTGTATTAAAATTATTAAGACTCAAAGACAAATCAAATATCCTAAAAGAAACAAAAATACTAAAAGGACTAAATATATACGTAAATGGAGACTTCTCGCAAGAGACGTCAAACATTCGTAAGAAGTTATTTTCAGTAGCGAAAGAAAGGAAATCAAAAGGAAAAAAACGGTATTGTCAGGTATGACAAATTTATTTTTTAAAAAAATATTAAAAATTAAATTTACAAATACAAAAAAATTATTATTTAAAAAAATATTACAATAAGACGAAATGTTAGAAAACAATTTTAATCAAAATTTTGCATTATCTAATAATAAAAATGGCTAACAAATTAAATGCAATAAATTTTTTTGAAATTTTTAATAAACAAAACACTTCTTTTGAATAATGATATTGATCCAGATGTAAACTATTTTGAGGACGTCATAATCAACTCAAACTATTTTGATATTGAGGAAGTTTCGAACCTCGTGAATATGCGTCACAATCGTTATTTTCAACATTAACTTTAAACATACGTAGTATGAGTAAAAACTTTGAAAATTTTGAGTCAATGCTAAAAAACATAAAATCTGAGTTTATGGTAATATGCTTAATCAAAACATGCTGCAAAAATGAAAAATATAACTTTCAAATTCCAGGTTATAAAGCAATCCACCAAACTCGAGGTGGTGGCATTGGTGGCTGTGTATGCATTTTTATACACGAGCCAATCCATTTTTAGAAAATAGAAATTCTCAGCATTCAAAATACGGATTATGAATCATTAACTATCGAATTATTATAACACAATAAAAAAAAACGTTTTAATAACTGCTTTGTAAAGACCACCATATGAAAATAAAAAATCTTTTCAAAAACGCTTAAAATGGTATTTAAAAAAAGTAAAAAATAAACAAATTTACATCATTAATCTAAATTTTCTTAATGTTAAAACAGATAACGATGTAAAACGTTTCTTAAACTCTCTTTTTCAATACAACATTCTTCCCTTTATTTACAAGCCTACGCGTGTAACTCTTCAAACTGAATCTCTCATTGATAATATTTTTATTCACATTTTTACAACATGAAACATTCAAAGCGGAATCATGAAAATCGATATAAGTGACCACTTTCCAATTTTTTTATATCTGATTTAAAAAAAAAAAAAAAACGCAAAATATTAACGGAAATAAAAAGACAGATTACTGAATTTAATATTAAGGAATTTAGAAATTATATACTCAAACTAAACTGGAAACAACTACATATTTGCAAGGATACAATTAAAACCTATGAATTTTTTTACAACAAGCTCTTTAATGCGTACGACAAAGCGTTTCCGATGAAGGAAATTAAACCAAGCTTAAAAGTCTACATAGTCCATGGATTACGAAAGGACTTATTAAATTTTCTAAGAAGAAAAAAAACTCTATGAAAAATACTTATCAAAACGAAAAAAATATATAAAAATTACAAAAACCTGTTTGAAAACTTGAAAAAAAAAGCTGAAAAAAATTATTTCCTAGTCCTAGGGTTGTTAAAGATGTTTTTGATATTGTTGAATACCTTTTACTAATTATTTTTAATCTTTCATTTAAAAATGGAGTCATACCTGATCTCTTTAAACTAGCTAGAGTGGTTCTTATATTTAAAGACGGCGATATCTCAAAGTTATCTAATTATAGACCTATTTAAATACTCCCATGTTTTTCTAAAATTCTAGAACGAATAATAAATAATAGGGTTTACAACTATCTCACAACTCACAAAGTTCTAAATAATAATCAGCACGTAGTTAGAAAAGGATACTCGACGGAACAATTAAAATAAAATAATAAAACAGTAATGCGGTAGTGGTGTAGTGGTAGAGCGCTCGCTTCATGAGCGAGAGGTTCCGAGTTCGATTCCTGCCACGTCCCTGGTAGTACCGCGCTCAACTTGTTTCTCCGCGCAGCGGCCTTGTTCGTCAAGGTTCGTGTTTCGGAGTTAAGGAGTTGAGAGAGAGTTATAACCACAAGTAGCCTCTTCATTTGTAGTGGCCTTCTCGGCCTTGGGGAGGTGAATTATAAAAAAAAAAAAAAAAAAAAAAAAAAAAAAAAAAATTAAATTAGTTAAAGAAATATTAAATGGGTTTGAAAACAACCAATATACTCTTGGAGTATTTATTGACCTCTCAAAAGCCTTTTATACTGTGGACCATGATACTCTTCTTTACAAATGTAAAATTTATGGTGCCAAAAACAATAATTTTAAATGGTTTTGTTCCTATCTTAAAAATCGCAATCAAAGAGTGTCTAATGACAAAACCTACACTAAGTTAGGAAACATTACCTGAGGAGTTCCACAGGGATCTATTCAAGGATCTTTTTTTGTTTATTTTTTATATGAACAATATTTGCTTATCATCTACACTAAAGTTTTTTATACTCACTTTAACATTAAAACAATCTTTACCACTATGAATAGTGAACTTGATAACCTTAATGAATGGTTTAAAACCAAAAACCTCTCTCTGAACTCAACCAATAGCAAATATACTCTCTTTTCTAAATCTTCTAAATCTAACACGTTGCCCTCAAAACTTCCAAATATTTCAATAGAAAAAACCAAGTTGCAACGGACATTCTGTGTTAAATTCTTAGGCGTTTTAATCGATGAGCAAATAGGTTGGAAAGAACATATTAATCTAATAGCAAATAAAATTTTAAAAAGTATTGGAATTATGTATAAATATGTTGGATAAAAACTGTTTAAAATCTATTTACTTTTCATTTATTCATAGCTACATTATTTATTGTAACATTGCTTAGGCAAGCACATATCATCAAGACTAATGTGTATCTTAAAAAAAAAAAAAAAAACAAGCCGCCTCATACAAAATGCTAAGAAAAACACCATTGCCAATCCACTGCTTAGAAAGCTTGGAGTGCTGACTGTTTACCAATTAAATATTTATAATATTCTTTTATTCATGTTTAGATTAAAATATCATATGCTGTCTAATATTTTTGAAGACCTTTTCTTTATTATAGAACATAAATATCAAACAAAGCATTCGTTGCTTAACTATCAGGTACCAAAAACTTTGTTAAACTAATCCGAATTCTCAATAACTTACTGAGGGCCACATTTGTGGAACTTATTTCTCCCAAATAATAGTAAAACTACAACTTTAATTTAAACTTTTAAAAGTATCTTAAAAAACAGTTACTTAAACTTTTAAAAGTCTTAAAAAAACAGATTATGACGTATCTCAAATACTATTTTATTTTTAATTTTTATTTTATTCTCTTTTATTTTTTAGCTTTTGTATATATATATATATATATATATATATATATATATATATATATATATATATATATATATATATATATATATATATATATATATATAAATTAGTAAAAAACACTTATCTAACTTTTTTCTTTTACTTGAAGTTTCACCATTGCTGGATCATTTCACCAGCAATGGTGAAACTTCAAGTAGAAGAAAAAGTTAGATAAGTGTTTTTTACTAATTTATTATTGCTCTGTTCTTTAAGAACATTGATTACTCTATCTGTAAAATACACTAACATAATTTACATATATATATATATATATATATATATATATATATATATATATATATATATATATATATACTATATATATATATATATATATATATATATATATATATATATATATATATATATATATATATATATATATATATATATATATATATATATATATATATATATGAAGACCACACGGGAAAAAACGGCATAGTCACATTTAAAAAGTTTTGAGAAAGTATTTATGAATCATTTATAAAAGTTTTTGTATAAAGTTAGGAAAAAAAAATTTTTAATAAAAGTTACAAATATTTTATTAAAAATGTAATCTTCAGATAAATTAATCAAGAAATAATTTTTTCTAATTTACAACTTATTTATATTTTCTAATTGAAAACCTTTATAAATGATTAATATATACTTTCTCAAAACTTTTTAAATGTGACTCTGCCGTTTTTTCCCGTGTGGTCTTCATATTATTATTATTATTATTATTATTCAGTGATCAAATACAAATACAATAATCTATTTATAATTTGATGAAGAGATGCTACACCAGGCCCCCCTATGCTGACGAACATGGAGATACAGAAGCTACAGACAAAGCAGCAATTGTATCTATAAAGTTACTTTCTTATGTTGTTTTTGAAAGCGTTGATGGATTGAGCGTTCACTGCTTCTTGCGAAAGCGCATTCCATGGGGCGACAATTCTATTTGAAAAAAAGTTATACCGCTCCTCGCAGTTTTTTACCATCTGACGTTCTAGTTTATGGTTATGGCCTCTTAGAATATACTTATCTTTACTTTTTGAAATTTTTTGCGGGACAACAAAACTAACAAGCTCGAGTTTACGAGTGATTTTGAATTGCTCGATAAGATCTGCTCTTTTGCGGCGTTCTTCAAGAGTTGTTAAACCGAGCCGTTGGAGTCGATCTTCATAAGTCATGTGTTTAATAGTCGATATTGTTTTTGTTGCTCGATGTTGGACTTGCTCGAGAATGGCAATGTCTGATTTTAAATGCGGTGACCAGGCTTGTACAGCAAACTCAAGATGGGGGCGAATGTAAGTGAGATACAGAGTGCGCCATAAATAAAAACTGCGACTGCGAAATGTTTTTTTGAATCGCCCTAGCACTCTATTCGCTACTGATGCGGCTGACTCTATTTGCGGTCTAACGTTAAGGTCATTCGAGACCATCACACCAAGGTCTCTTTCGACTTCGGTTTCTTCGAGAGGACGACGGGTGCCGTCGACGTTTGACATTGAGTATTTGTACGTTGACTTGTTACATCCGCGCCCAACATGCATTACTTTGCATTTCTCAACGTTGAAATGCAAGAGCCAAATATGTGACCATTTCACTGCTCTGTCAACGTCATCTTGGAGAGTGATGTTGTCCGACTCCTTTTTAATTATCCCTATTATTTTGCTGTCGTCGGCAAACAGTTTCATATGATGAGTAATACTGTCCGGAAGGTCGTTTACAAAGATTACGAATAGCAATGGGCCCAAGACGGAGCCTTGAGGCACTCCACTAGTGACTGCTTTCCATTCAGAAGTAATGCTGTTTATAACCACTCGTTGACATTGATTGCTTAGCCAAGCTGCGATCCAGTCAAGAAGAGCGCCTTGAATACCGTACGCTCTCAGCTTATGAAGAAGGCGTTTATGTGGTACTTTGTCAAACGCCTTTGCAAAGTCTGTGTAAATGACGTCTACTGCATGTCTGCAGTGAGTTGCTTCCGTCATGATATCCCGAGATTCTAAAAGGTTAGATACACATCCCTTACGATGAACAAAGCCATGCTGATTTGGAGAAATTAGACCATTAGCAACGCAGTGTTCCATTATTCTTTTTTGTAAAATACTTTCCATAATTTTGCAAGGTATGGAAGTGAGCGAGACTGGCCGGTAGTTGGATGCTTTAAGCCTACTCCCCTTCTTGAAAATAGGTGTTACATTCGATTTTTTCCATAATTCAGGAACTACACCAGTTGCAAACGAGCACTTATAGATAAGCGAAAGAGGCTTGGCAAAGGTAGCTGAACATTTACTAAGGACCCTTGGATGTAATCCATCGTAGCCGGTTGATTTTCTTTCATCAAGGTTGTTTAGGCATTTTTGTACCATATCGATAGAGAAACTTGCTGGATCGATGACACAAACTGCTTCAGTACGACTTTCAAAGCCTGGCATTGAACCTTCGGGCTCTAAAACAAAGACTGATTGAAAATAGTTATTTAACGATGCGCATATATCGTCGGTATCGGTTGTGATGTTGCTATTAACTGTTTCAAGCGATGTAATGTTGTTACTGACGCTTTGCTTGCTTCTTACATATGCATGTAAGCGTTTAGGGTTGCTTTCGGAATCCCTGACGAGTAGCTCTTCGTACTTCTGCCTGCCAGCTTTGGCCAACTTTTATATATATATATATATATATATATATATATATATATATATATATATATATATATATATATATATATATATATATATATATATATATATATATATATATATATATAACGGGAATTTATTTAACTGGCGTAGAAATTTGATAGCTAAAACTTTTTTCTGTGCCTACATGCGAAAACCAATTCATTTTTTTTATTTAACAAAGGTTCTTTATTTTATGTCAAAATAAAATATTTCTCATTTATGCAAAGATTACACCTTTTGACGATGGCTTATTGAGTTGACATTTTTGACATTTAAAAATACTCCACTTGATTATAGGTTTAATGCCTGCTTCCTTAAGTTTCCAGATCTTCTTAGAAAGTTGAGTATCGTTGTTATACCTAACTTCCATCGTCCCCCCCTCCTCCCCCAATTAATAATTTTTCTGTTAATTTAGTCGGCAAATTTGACCCTTTTTAACAAAATGTCAATAAATGCAGTCGGCAATTTTTAAAAGTAAGGACCTACATTTTTTTATTTTATTTTAGTCGGCAAAAGTTATAATGGCACAACGTGACACCGACTCGCGCTGGCCCTGTATACATACATATATATATATATATATATGACATCTTCAATAGATTTTATTTGCATAAATATTTTTTAAAAAAACTTTTTTTTAATGGGTTAATTTCTATTTGTTAAACATACATTTATTTTTGCGATATTTCGAGGGAATATTGATACCCTCGTTATCAATTATATTAAAAACCGTAATAAAAAAAAAAAGTTACACAAAACCGTATAAATTTACGAAACAATGTTCTTTGTAAGAGCTTCTTTTTGAGAGTTTTTTAAGAGAGTTTTTTGTGACGTAAGAATTTGAACATGGGTTTCCAAAATGACGTCGTCACATAATCGCCATCATCACGGTTAAGACCGTCGCGAAAGGTACTTTCGTTGTGTTGTATTTCCAAAGCTTCCCTAACTCTCCTATTAAAACTATTTATTTCTATATTTTAGGTATTGCAACCATTCCAGTGGAAATTTCTTTGGCAAACTTTGGAATGTTCAGCTACGGCTGAATTTTTCGCTTTACCTTGTTGTGCACTTGTTTGATGCTGGCATATCCGAGATGATATCTTCAGTCTAGTTTCCTACATAACATTTGCCACAAGAGCACTTTTATTTGTAAACACCGGGATAGGAATTAACTGGTAGTGTAGGTTCATTTTGAGAACAAAGTAGACTTTAAAGATTTTTTGGAGACTTAAACACTGGTGCGTATCCTGCTTTTTTAAAAACTCTTCGTAACTTAGGACTGATTCCAGGGATCCAGGGTAGAGACACAAATCTTTTTGAAGACATTAGGAAATGTTGATTTTTCGGTTTAATTTGAACGTTTGTGATTGCATTTTTGCGATGTATTTTAAAACTATATGTACCAGTTTTATTGTTGGTAGAAATATCAAGATAGTTAAGTGTATTGGTTAAGTCGGCAGATTCCATTGTGTATTGAATACTTTTGTGTTGTTTGTTAAGTAAAATAACCTGATCTCTTACTTTTGGCTGTGTTGTATGAGACCACTTGCTTTAATTCCTTAAAATTCATGCCAAAAAAGATTAGAAATTGAAACGAAAATAAGGTCAAATAACAACATAAAAACTTTTGAGTGCTTAATGCTTTTTTTTCTGTTTAACAAAAACAAAATTTTCAAAAATCTATAAAATGTGTCATTAGAAGAATTTTAATTTTTTAAAAATGAATTGTGACAAAGAAATAAACAGTAATCAATGGGCACCATGTTTCACAAATAATTCACTAGCACTGTTCCATAGTGGCTTGTTTAATATCAAGCGAAGTGCATTATTATATGCAACCCAGAGACGATGAAATGAGTCTTTTCTCAAAAGATACCACAACTGACATCCATAGATTGGGCTGCAAAAGGCATTAAATAACATGATCTTTGATTGTATTTGTGAACTTTCTACGGATGAGGTTAGCTTTAGCATACATAGAGCGCACGTGTTTTAAAATATCTTTGTCATCTTGCATATCGTTTAAAATCAAACAACCCAGGTATTTATATTGACTAGTGTATGTGAGAACCATGTCAGATAATGTGAAACGAGGACTATTTATAAGGGGTTTATAAATTTTAAAAAACATTATTTGAGACTTAATATTGTTATTTAAACTATACCATGTTTTACAACATAACTGGAGCATAAGTCAAGTAAGATCTGCAGACCTTTGACTGAGGGTGCACACAGGACAATATCATCAGCATAAAGAAGATTAAGATAATTACGGTTACTTTTTTTTTTTTTTTTATTAAAAACATATATTTTAAAAAACATATTTTTAAAAATAAATTATATTTTATATAATGACTTGTAAATATCATTTTGAAAACATGAACTTAAAGGATTTTCTCCTTGTAACATTTGGAACAATGATGTAACCAATTTGCGTATTGACCCTGGACATAAAAAAGTTGTTATGACAAGCGAAATGAAGTACCCTGAAAAAATAACCCTTTTCTGTGATGTTTTGTGGATAAGATTTAGGATAAATTTTGCCACTATACACAGTGTTTAAGTTATTAATTATTTATAAAAATAATTAATAATCAGCAATCAGCCTTCAGTTACAACACAATATACTATATTAAGTTTATCTGCTATTCATTATGCCAGGATCATTGGTTTGTTCTACGTCTAAGTCTATTTCAAATTCTTTTTAGGTCTAAACCAAAAAAAAATTAAAAGGATTGTCTTTAACAGCTTTTTCAACTATATCTCTGCTGGATTTAGTAATATTCTAGCAAAATTAAATCGCCTTTTCCCTTTCCAGTTTAAACAAACGCAAACTCACAAACATGTCGCAAAAATAAATAAAAAGATATGAAAGGTCCTTATTGAACTGTTTTGAATTGTAAACGTATGACCTCGTCCAACGCAAAAAATATTAGCATAATTATTCTAATGTATTTTTCATTCTAATGTATAAGGTCTGTTCATTCTGTTGTATTCACTCTATTATATTATTGTATTATACATACTATTGTATTATTCATTTTAATGTGTTAGGTCTACATGTAAGTTAAGCATTATATGTTAAGTTTGTATTAATGGAACACCATCTTTGCGCTAGTTTCATTGGTTTTACTGCTTTTACTGTTGGGAGGTATTTTAATTACCTTAACTGCTAAATATTAGGAACATACTTTTAATGTCTCACTCAAAAAGAAACGTTAACTTAAAATTTTGAGTATAAAACAATTGAGAGGAATTATAAACATTTCTAAATATAGCTGACAAAGAAAATAGAGCTGTAACCTTAATTTTAGAAAAAAATTGATATTTTGACTTTATTGGTAACTTACAGTTAGTGAGTGGTTATTGGGTTACAACAAAAACTGAGGTTAGCAATTAGAACTTTATTAAGTCAACGCAGCTAATATGGTACTTTTTTTTGCTTCTGTTCTCTCGAAAAATATAATAATCAACTGCAGTAAAATATCTAAAACAATTGCAGAAACATTGTTTACAGTTTGTTACCAGACAAAAGTAACCATTTTTGTTTTTAACTATCATGTCAACGTGAAAGTGAAAAGGGGATTGGGGGATGGTTGGTTTGTAATTGGAGAAATGCAATTATACATACAAAACATATACCAATAAATAAAATTTTTATTTATTTAATTATTTTGTACTAGTTTTTGTTACTATCAAGATATAGGAATCAAAATTAAAGCTATGACAACAAAACTCTATAACTTGAATGCGTTAAAAACCCCTAAAAGGTTTGGTTTTCTAATAATTTATCTTTACATTACCGTCTTGATAAAAAGTCATCTCATTTTAATCGCTAAATCTTAAATGTGATCTATCTTTTATTACTTCACAACTTTATTTGCTTTAAATTTTAAACGAAATTTTAAAATAGTTTAATAGCCAAACTAGTTCTTAATTTCTTTATAAAATTAACTCTTGATTTTTAACAAAATATTTCAATGGATTATGATTATCCTTATTATTAAGTATGATATATAAAAAGCCGTTAAAGCAAAAAACAAACAAAATATCAATGCAAATATTTTTTTTTTGGCGCAAAAATTGAAATATTTGTTTTCAAAATGAAGTTATGGTTTAATTGATTGTTGAAGTTCAGACCAACACCAAAAGACGCGCATTTTTTTTCAAACTAATTATATAGTTACACCAAGAAGTTCCAACGGACTTATCGTACAACACCGCAGAATAGCATTTAACCAGGAAGATTACGACTCCTTCGTTATCAATGATGCATTTATGGCCACAGACGGCTCCGAACCACGGACCTCCAGTTCTGAAGCCAGAACTCTAACCATTATGTCATGGCTGCATATTCATGACGTTGCATTTGCAACGCCTCTCCCATTTTTCTGCTGAAGTCATTAACTTCAACATTTGATTGTTTTTATTTTTGCAGTTATGAAACTCTTTAAACGTTTGTGCTGATAATTGTCGTTTCGCGATGATGTTAAAATTTCCTATTTTAATAAACACATTACTGAGTTATCTACTTTACGTCTTTTTACGCCTTCTCGGGTCTTTCTCTACTCATAAGCCCATTTGCTACAAATAGGGCTCTTTAAAAAAAACCGGAAGGCTCATCTGGAGCAAGACAAACTATCACGCACTAACAACACGAATTACATTCTACGAATGGGCGACAATATTCCAGTCATTTTTAGTAAACGATAAATATGAGGTATTCGTTGAGAAAATTAAAGAACTAATTGATTTACACATGCCATCAATTAAAACATCCTTTGAGCAAAGAAAAGACTTTGGAATACAATAGAAGTTGAAAATGCAGCTGAAAAGAAAACAAAAGTTTACCGCAAGTATCTAACAGCTAGTTGATGGACACATGAAGTAATTTGCAAAGAGCACAAGACAGCCTGTTAAGCTTTTCAGACTGTCTTGTGCTTTTTGCGAATCGCTTTATGTGTCCACCGCTGCTGCTTTATGTGTGCACCGACCAGCTGCTAGATACATGCGCCAAGTTTTTTGATAACTACTGGTCTCACAACTTTATCTAACTTGTTAAGGAATTAGTTGTGAGATCAGTAGTTGTCGAATACGAGAATGAAAATGCTTTTTACAAATTGAAGTGTTAATAGTTGCAATGCACTTTCTGCAAACTTTTTCAAATCAAATTTAAGTAGAACATTTGAAAGCTAATTTGACGTGCTTTCAACACAAACAAGGACACACCGCGTGTCCTAAATAATGGTATCATAGGGGTGCCTGGTGCTGAACCATCTCATCAAAGTTTACCAATCAAACGTTTTTTTATTTTATTCATAATGCATGCTTGTTGAATTTTAAATTTTTAAAATTTTGATTTATGAATAAACAAATTTCAAAGTTCAATATTAAACTCATTTATTTTGCTTAGATAACTTAGCCTAAAACTTAAAACTTTAAAGGCATCAAAGAATAAAAAAAATTTTAAGTTGACTGTACGAGGTATAAAGAAAATCTTAACTTCCACAAACAATTAAAGCGCCAACAGCAGTCTTTACACTAATAAAAAAACACTGACATTGTGCGATAAAAAAAGTCATTGCAATTAGTTTTTCTTTTTTAAAATCTTATAACAAACAAAAGCCAAGAAAATGTTTTATTCTGGAAATTATACGATAATTGAGATGAGCGCAGAAGTAAAACTGCAACATTTGTTACACTTGTTTAGAAATCTTTAAAATTTGCGTATAAAATATTTAAAAAAAAACGTTTCCATGCATACATGTTTAAAATACCATAACCCAATTTGGATTCGTCCTGTTGACTTTTTCAAATAAAGCTAAGATAATTGTATTGCGTTTATCACAACACAATAGAGAGATTTGGTAAATAGAACTACATTTACAATCTTTTTAACTTATAATTTATATCAGATTTTAAATATGAGCTTCAATGAAGATAGAGGTTTCTCGATCTTCCGTGGTACAACTTTTTGATCTGAAACTAAATTTATACATAAAAGTTATATTGGTATGAGTGAAGTTAAAAATATTGCATGTGAATTGCTTCCTTCTATAAAATCTTATTTTAACTTGATATAACCCAAAATATTATTAAATTATTACTTCAAAATAAGACTAAAGCTTGAAATATTTTTTATATTCGAAGGAGTCAATTACATCTTGTCAAGGTTTTAAAATTTCTAAAAAAGTGTGACAGAACAAATGTTTCAGTTTTACTTCTGTGCTTTTTTCAATAATCGCATAGTTTCCAAAATAAAACATTTTCTTGGATTTTAAAAACGAAAAACTAATTGCAATGACACTTTTATCAAGTAATTTACAAACAATCTCCAGACTGAAAATTTACGAAGAATTTCCAGACTTATGGAAAAAGTCTCAAACACGATGTAGCTTTATAGACTTGAAATTTAAGATTAAAAAAATATATAAAGAATGCGATATTATTTCAATGTCTGGTAAAAATAATATATAAATGTAAAAATATAATGTCCTTATAAAAAATAAATATTCTTGTAACAATGTTTTTAAATAAATTCTTTTATTTTCAAATAATTTAATTAAATATTTAAAAATTTAAGTTTTATTTATTAATACCGCAATACATTTTTTCAATAAGCAAAAAACCTTGTATTTAAGTCTATTTGTCATTTCACTAGTTCCTTTCACTAGGATCTAAACATAAATTCTATCAGAAAAAAACTACATAAAAAAATAGGACTAAAAACGAGCATTTTTTTTATTTTAACAATAAGACTTTTATGAAAAGTATTTGAAAAACAACATTTTTTAAAAATATTTTATCAAAAAAAATTAAACTTTTTTTTTTTTGATCTCGCAACAAGTTTGAAAATTTCTTTCTAAGATAAATCAATTACATCGTGTAGATTTTTTAAACACTTAAACGGGAAATTTATGTAACTACACTCAAGAGCCATTTTTTGTAAACAATACTTTTATTTTCAAACGTTACTTAGCACATAACTTTGTTGTTTATAAAAACAACCAAACACAAGTTTTTAATAACAATAATATACTCAACGTGGAAAGCACGTGGAAATAACTACTTATAACTACTAATAATTTGTTTAAGATTAGAAAATTCTTCCACTGACTTCCTATTTAGTGTGAGATTTTTATTTTTCAATAAAAGTATGATTTTTTTACGTTTTTTGATGAAAAAAATATCATAAAATAGTTTTAGTTTTCTATTTTTATGGTAACGTGATGTTTAATTTAAAATGTTTTTCCTGAGTTTTTTTTCTATCAGAAATCCTTAAAAAGACACTTTAACATAAATAAAACACTTCAACAAAAATAAAATTTAAACAGTTAACAGCTTAACACGTAACTAAGTATACTCACTCAGCCATAAAACTGTCAACCATTTAAACTTTATTTTTGTATTTGTAATTTCCGTTTTTCTTTTCTCAATAGAAGTTTGCGTATTCACTTCAACTAAGTTCATTTTCTAGTTATAATTAGTTATCGTTTCTTTAATATGTAAAGATAACTTGTCATATGTATTTGTTTTGAATATTTGACCCATAAGATTTATTAAGGTGTAGTTGTTAATGCTAAACGATATATATGTTTCAAACCAAGACTTTACAAGATTTATTTCTCGTCTACAATTCTTTAGTAAAACATTTTGATTTATAATAATTACATAGTTTGGTCCAACTCTTCTGTCAAACCATGTTTATGCATTTCCATGTTTTTATGAGCTTTATAAAGTTTATTAAAAGTTTATTCTCCATTTCGTTGAATGTGTCTATGATTTTTTTGTTGTTGTTGCAAGAATCATCTTCAAGATACTTTTAATATATTAAAAATATTAAATATATTAAGTAGTGATTATAATCACTACTTAATATTATTAATAATTAATACTTAAAACATTAATATTAATATTAATAATAGTAATAACAACAACAATGTAATAATATTTATTATTATTTGATATTATTTATATATAACCGTTATATTTACAAGCACGATACCATTTGATAATCTTTTAATAGATAAGATATTTATATATTTGGTATGTTTGTCTAAGTTTTAAAATCTGATCGAAGGAGTGACACTAACTTTTTTATCATACAAAACTTTTATCAATAGTTAATTTTTTGATTGCGCAATTCTGCTAATTTTTCGACTTATTAATTGCATGTGATTGTTATTCTGTGAATTGCTTTTTCTTTTGCAGAAAATTTTACTCACAAATTTATCACACGTCATTTATTTGAATTTCGAAACAACCATGTTGGCTGTGTATACAGAGATGAAGTTAGTATTATAACGGTTTTATCAGTATGTGGCTCCATTTTGACCCATTTGCTTAAGTAATTTACGATATAATAACTAGCTTTCGGAATTAAAGTATTTTAAAACAACCGTTTGTGCTCAAGGAGGTTTGGACTCAAGTTTCCTAATTTTTGACATTTGACATTGATTGGATCGAGAAACACTCTTGATAAAAAAATCTTTTTTTGAATATGGTTGGCTGTGACATTTATAACTGCCAACTATATTCAAAAAAATAATCATATTATAAATGACCAGAAGGTTCAACAGAAATATTATTTACTTATGAGCAAACTTAATAATTTGTTGATCTTCTTCTCTGATCCACACTTCAGAGGCTGGTGATAAGACCATGTTTATCTTCTTCTAGCCCCAGTCATGTAAATTAATTATGATTGTAAAATTTTTATTTTCTCTCATAATAAAAACCAGGCAATTAAACTATAAAATGAAAATCAAAAAAATTTGAAAAGAATTTATGGGAACGATTATAATTAAAAATAATAAGTAATAAATAAAAAACAACAACAACAATAACAAATAGAAAAAAAACTGTGTTATCTCAATAACTTATACACATAACTAATTCAACTTATATTTGTTAAAAATTGCTTCAGCTAGCTTTTTTAAAAATAATTAATAATTTTATTTCTAAAAATATTAAAAAAAAAAAAAAATACTAATAAACTACATAGTTCCCAACGATCGCAGACGTCCGTAAACGTTTATACGACGTTTAATAGACGTCATCCTACGTAAAAAAGACGTTTAATAGACGTCACCGTAAAAAAGCATCCTACGGACGCAAGTCCGTAGAATGCTTTAACTTTCTGTTAGGATGTAGGATACTTTAACTTTCTGTAGGATGTTAATTCCGTAGGATGCTTTAACTTTCTGTGCCAACTGAGTTGGTTAGTTTTTTTAATTATTCAACCAACAATGGTTGAAAAATTCAAAAATTCAAAAAAAACTAATCGATATACGAATAATTTCAGAAAAATTGTATGATTGATTTTTAAATAATTTAAGAAAATTTTGAAAAATAAGCAAATAATTTTAGAAAAAATAATCGATTAATCGACTTATCGAATTATTGGTTCAGGAAATATTAATATTCATGATTTTATCAAAATACGCAAGGGTAATATTTAAAAATTTGGCCATGTTGATGCTGTAATAAAAATAATTTTTTTGCTTTTCATTTAAGTATTTTCAAACTTTATTGTTTAAAAGGACATGAGCTGACGTAATTAAGCTCTTCCTGTTGTTACAAAGTTATTCACGATATATTTTCAGCTTTGTAAACAAAAATCTTGTGTCTGAAATCTTAAGTTCTTTCTGTATGATTTGAAAGAGCATAATTATTTTCAAAACGCTTTAGACGACAATTATGATATTTACTTAATATAAAATAATAACAAATAATCTAGTATTCATAGGTTAGTACTTGTATTGTTTTTATTTCTGACAAATTATTATAAAATATATAGAAACAATCATTAAAGCAATGTTTATATTAAATGCTTGTTTTATTGTTTTTATTAAAATGTTGTAAAAACGATTATTATTAACGCGTCATATTTAAGGGCTATGCATAGAGTTTAAATACTAATATATTATTAACAGAAGAAATGCTTTATAACAACATACTGCAACATATACACGGCTTCAAATCTTAAATCTTATTTTTTCAGGTTAGAGACATTTGTTATTTTACGATAAAATGTTGCAAAAATTAAACATTTGAAAGCGTAACTATTAACAGCGTTTAGCTGGCGTGTAATAATATATCGTTAATAAGAGCAACAACACTTAACATATTTTTTTAAGTGTATGAGCAACAACACTTCACACATTTTTTTATGTTGAGAATTTATTTATCATATGACTGCACATATTCGCTTTTAAAATAGATTATAAATATTTTATGTTTTGAATTGTTTCGTAATAATTTGTATTTTTGTGAGTTGCGTGAAATACTTTCGATAAGATGTAAAAGATAAAATGATTTTGAGTTTTTAAATATCGAGTATATACTGTTTTGATTAAAAAAAGAATTATTTAGAATAAAAAAATAATAAAGGATTTAGAATTAAAAAAATGAGGTTGATTCAATTAATTATTCTTCAATTCGTTTATATTGCTTTTGGTGATTCTTGTCCATCAAAATGTCAATGTACTAATAATGGAGAAATCTCTTGTACAAAACAAAATTTGACATCTAAAGATATCGAAATGATGTTGTTTCCAATTAATGCTACAATGTTGAATCTTACAGAAAATCTGTTGACTTATCTTCCAACAAAATTTTTTAGCAACTATACGAAACTGAAGACCATCGATTTGAGGAGAAATCTTCTGGATTATTTACCTTCAAATTTATCTTTAGAAATCCCAAGTCTCAACGTTATATATTTAAACAACAACAAATTTAGAGAAATAAAAGAGAGCTCTTTTGACGGATATGACAAAATTATCACATTAGATTTGAGTGGCAACCTACTTGAAAATGTACCACCCAGCGTTTTTAAAAAATGTGCCGATCTTTTACATTTGAATTTGAGAGCGAATCAAATTGATAAAATCAGTGACCAATCATTTGCCACTTTGAAAAAACTTAGAACCTTGTCTCTTTCGGAAAATAAAATTTCTTTCATACCTCCTGGCAGCTTTAATAGCTTAAGTAGTATCGAAGTGATAAAATTAGATACCAACAAACTTAAAATGATAGCGGAAGGGTTATTTTCTACTTTGAGTCACCTAATTGAACTCCATATTGCCAACAATAAAATTGTTCAAGTTTTGCCAAAAGCCTTTCAAAATCAAGATTTCAAAATTTTAGATCTTTCAGGTAATGACATTCAAACGCTGTCAATGGATTCGTTTTTTGAAGTATACTCTGAGTCATTAGTATTAGATGGCAATCCTATTATTTGTGATTGCAGGCTAAAGTTACTTACTGAACTCCTTCAAATCACAGGATCGTGTCAATTTCCGTTGGCTTTAAAAGGTTTATTTTTGTCAAAGGTATTATCGCATAATTTTTTAAATTGTACAATTTGTTCAATAAATCCTTGCCAGAGCGAAGGAAAATGCATTATTCAGAGTGAAGGGGACAAGTATAGCTGTGTATGCGAGCCAATGTATACAGGTAAAAATTGCGAAACTAAAAAAAAACCATGCGAATTAAATCCTTGCCTCAATAATGCAACTTGTTCTGACGTTAATTCAACAGAAGGATATATTTGCAACTGTACTTTAAATTACAAAGGACAGAACTGTAAAGATCTTAAAGTGTGTCTCAGTAACCCCTGCCACAACAATGGAGTTTGTATAGAAAACGTTAGTCATGAAAAACATCGTTGCAAATGTCAGAGAGGTTTTGAAGGGACCTTTTGTCAAAAAAGAGCTAAAAAATTTCCACCAGGATGGATTGCGTTAATTATTGTTTCAGTTGTAGTTCTTGTTATTATTGGCAGTGTACTTTACTTTTGCAAATTTCGACGGCAAAAAACGATTATATCGGAAGAGTCACCGCTGAACGTTAAACCTATTATGTAATATCAAAAAGCTTTTGAAACTATTCAATCAAAAAAATTGCTGTTTAAAAAAAAAAATTTTGCACAATAAACTTATATGCGGCTGACAACAGTTGCAATCAGAATTCTGTGGACGATTTTCTTAAAGCGCGCAACAACTGAGCCACTATTATGTCTATTGAAGACTGAACTATTTATTTTCTTATTCTTTAAAGAATGCTTTTAAATGTAATGTAATTAAATAATGCTTTAAACTATTATCTCTTTTATTAAAAACAAAATAAAAAATTCTAACTTATTTAACATTGTAAATAGCCTCACAGCTCAAAACAATGTGTCGACTTTGAAGTTCTCTGTTGTACAAGTTTTCTTGCACAATTTATTTTAAACTTCAAAATAGCTCTCGCACTTACAAATGTTTAAATGGATTACAGAAACCATTGGTTTACAAAATCTACTAGTTTGTTTAATTGAGTGAGATCTTAATTTTTTTTTTCAATGTTTTAGACAATTTTGTTAAACTTTTTTTATTTCAAAAATTTTAATGACTCCTATTATTTTTACATTGTTAGTATCATTGTTGTTATGAGATTGAGAGATTTAGGAAAAAAACAGATTTAAGGAGCGCCAGTTAGTAGTCAGTTAGAATGACCCATAATATTGTACCAAGGTGTACCTATGTACATAGGTACCAAGGTACCTATGAATAATATTGTTGCAAGTATTATTGACCCATAATGTTGTAACAAGTATTATTGATCCATAATATTGTACCAATATTGACCCATAATATTGTACCAATAATGACCCATAATATTGTACCAAGGTACCATGGGTACCAAGGTACCTATGAATAAACATATTTTTTGGCAAATATATGTATAACCTCTTTCTTAAAAATCTTTTTTATTTCCAGAGGCGGTTCTACAAATAAAATGAAGGGGGGGGGGGGGAGAGTTGGTTCCTAAAAAAGCACCGACTTGCTTTTAAAATAAAAAGGTTCCTTTAGACTAAAACTTACCCGACTGATTGTGTCAAATACCCGACAAGCTAACTTAGTTCGAAAAACATCGACTATAACTTGAAAACCACTTTCTTTAGGGATGGGGGGGGGGGGAGTAAAACAACTCCCCGTAAAATCGCCTCTGCTTATTTCAGCTTCAGAATTTTTTTATCATTTTTAATAACAATTATTATTAGCGTATTTAGTCCAAATGATAAATATGTAGATATGTACCAATACAGAGGTGTTTATTGGAATCATGTTTTACAAACAATATGGGAAATTTTACGTAGATTTCTTTGGGATTTGTATAAAAGCTAAGGTTTATAGTAATGCTTTTATAAGTCTTTTATAAATATAATACATTAATAATTATAAAATAATAGAAAGCTTTTATTCATTGTTTTACTTATGCAGTTATACAAATTTTCACCAAAAAAATTATGTAATTTTTAAGTATATGTTGTTAACAATACAATCAACAATAGCATTATAGACACTTATTATGTTAACGTAGAGTGGACAGTGACAGATCCAGGGTTTTTTAGTGTTTGAGATAGCTAACTTCCAGACATGGATCAAACCCCGAAACATTTGTGTGTTTCGAGGTTTGCTCCATTTTTATGCGATGTATTTTGCTCCATTTGTATGCGATGATTGGAGGCTGGAACGAAAAAACTCTTTGAATTCGTCATCCTCACCCCCCTCCCACAAACGTGAGGGGCAACAAGATGATACAATATTTTTTGTACTATTCTCAACTAGAATTATATTCATCAATAAATTTTAAGTTTCATGGTATTATTTTTCAGTGTTCAAAAATTATGATCATATAAAGTTTAAACCCCTATTAATTTGAAAGGGTTACAAATTTTATATGGTCATAATTTTTGAACGCTGAGAGATAATACTATGAAACTTAAAATTTATCGATCAATATAAGTCTAGTTGAAAATAGTAAAAAAAATATTTTATCAACTTGTTGCCTTTCACGTTTTTTGAAGTCAAAGGTCTTTTTTGTTCCCAGCCTCCAATCATTGCAAGTTTTTGCAAAGCCTCAATATTTGACATAAGTATAAACATACAAATGTTTGAGGGTGGATATTATTTTATAGACATTACTTTAGGGTAGGAAGAGAAATAAATCATTTTTAACGTTCTTTTAATATATATATATATATATATATATATATATATATATATATATATATATATATATTTTTTTTTTTTTTTTTTTTTTTCAAATAAATAAAAAAAAATTTTAAACTTTTTGATGACATGTTTCATCAATATCAATTGACATCATCAGGTATAGAAATTAGTTAACTTTTTATACCTTAATTCGGGTAATTTTGCCACTTTAGAAATTTTGCCACCGATTGGTGTATATCTACTTTTATAACTATAGCTTTACTCAAGAATAAGATTTTTTTATAGTTCAAATTTCTATTAGAAGAAAAACAAATTTCTTATCAAATTATGTTAAAAAAATTTTCTTTTTGTGAAAACTTTTACATTTACGGTTTTTTTAAAGATTATTTTTGTTAATTAAAAAAATTATTTAACAAAAATTATCTTTAAAAAAACAGTAAATGTAAAATTCTCATATAAATCAAATTATTTATTTCCATTCAAAATTTAAAAGACTAAAATATTGGAAATTTTTCAAAGAATCTTTGTATTGTTTTTTTCTTACTAATTTTGATCAGTTCCAAAGTTATAACGGAAATACTAAATGGAGTAACTTCGCCACCTATTTATATTAAATAGAAATGCGCTTTGATTATTTGATTATGCGCATAATTAATATTATTTTCCTTCTTCTTGTTTTGGTAATTAATTTATCAAGTCATGTTGGTCTTATGCGCTTTTGGTTAGATAATTTAATTAATATGTCTAATTAAAATAATTTAGGAAAATTATTAATAAATAAAGTAAAAAAATAATTAGTATGCGCTTTGACTGGATAATTAGTATTATCTCCATCTTTTTATTTAGATAATTAATTTATCCGGTCATGTTGGTCTTATAATCAATTTAATTTAATTAAATCGATCAATTATCAGCAACAATGTAGCGAAACTACAAGAGAAAATTCGTCACCAATTATAGCAAAGAGCTAATGGAAAAAGCTATTGCAAAAGTTAAAACTGGCGAACTGAATTGCAAGGGAGCTGCAGAATTATACTGTATACCTCGAAGGACACAAGGAGGAAGAATTCAATATCTAGAAAGGATAGCTGGGGCTGGTACATTAACAAATCTTAGCTAGGTGACTGAATCCTAACTGGTTCACATGCTTCAAGCTCTAGGTAACTGGGGGTAAGGCTTATCGTTCCCAGAAATTCAATCTGCGGTGTTCAACTATTTGAAAGAAACAAATCAAACTGCGTTATTCAAGAACGAAATGCCAACAAAAGAGTGGTACTAGGTTTCAAAAAACGCTTGTCATATGAATTAAGTTAACGCAAAGTACTAAGCATTTCAGCAGCACGAGCGGCTTCATGCGCTAACCATTTGATTTATGGATTTTAAACAACTTACAAAAATGCTGACGTATTGGACAAACTGCAAAATATTTTTAACTGTGACAATGTTGGGTTTGATTGTGATCAAGGTTTAAAAACAGTTTTAATTAAAAGAGGAGCAAGACAACCACTTATTATTGGTGACAATAATGAAAAAGTTCAATACACTGTCAATAATTGCTGCAATGCCAACGGTGATTTTTTGCACCTTTGTTGTCTACAAAGCAAAACATTTTTGGGCTCAATGGGGTATTGGTGGACCTTCAGGTACTACACTGTGTCTCCTGCTGGTTGGATGGAGGAGGATCAATTTGTACAATGGATTAACTCTGTTTTCATTCCTTTTAAAAATACAAATTGTGAAGGCCGAGTAGTTTTAATAGCTGATGATCATTTAACTCATGTTACTATGACAGCAATTCAGCTATGTTGAAAGTATAATATTGACTTTGTAATTTTACCATCCTATTCTTCAACATTTTTTCAACCACTCAATTTGGGCGTTTACTGTCACGTAAAAATGTCTGGTGCGCAATTCTTCAACAACACTATATTCAACAGGGATTTTTGAAAAATGTCGATCCAAAAAAATACAACAGAAAACAATGAGTTTTTGACTTTAATCCCTTCAACTCTAATTTATTATAAGTTGTAAGTTGATTTTTTTTTAAGTTAGCTTGATTATTTTAAGTTTCTTTTTTTAATCAACTAACCCCCTCCTCCTTTCCCCATCCCCAGGACCGTCTTCACGGCTTTCAAAATATTTACATTTCTAAAAAAAAAAGATAAAAAAATAGGTAAAAAAGGTGGAGGGGGAACGCCCCAATACCTCTCGGTATTGATGGCCATGCCCCCACTTATTGAATATTGATAGATCTCTTTTATTTAACTGATTGTAAATGTGTTTTTAAGATTTACAATTATAATAATAATAATTTATGTTGTAAATAACATAGGTGGCGAAATTCCCGCAAATTATATTCTATTGGAGTAATTTCGCCGCCCCATTTTTTCTGTTCTAATTATTTAAAAAGAAAAAAATTAAAGTATGTAAAGTTTATAAAAAGGTTATTAACAATAAAAAAAAAATCGTTTTTCATTTTTAGTTCTCAAATTATTTAAATTGAAAGAATTAGTGGCAAAATTACACCATCTTCCTCTATATAAACAATTTTTTGACTTCGTTGAAAATTTAATAGTTTTTACAATACGTGAGGTTAGAAGATCAAAGTTTTAAATGGACCTGCAGGCCAAACAACGTTAAAAACGCAAACAAAACCAATTTGTATTAATTTCCTATCAGACTACCACAGTTTCAAAGAACTTTTAAAATATTTAAAGTGCAGGTGTCTGAATTACTACACCCTGATTTGGAGATAAAACAATGTAATACACACTTTTTAAAAAATACAGTATTATTTTGTTCTATCTCCATTTTCAGTTAAAAAACATTGCAAAAGTTAGTACTTTTTATATATATTATGGCAAGATGATTGTATATTTTGACAATTAAAATACTGTAAGGTACATAAATTCTAAGAGTAAAAAAACTTAAAGTAAACATCTAAAATACACGATAAAAAGATATCTTAAAGAATAATTAATTAACCAGCACCTCTGGCTAATCCAATAAAAATATAATATTTCAGTAAGAAGCCCATTTAACAACATAACATAAAAAACATAAATATTTTGACAATAAATTAAATTGTTTTAAAATACTCTTGTAAAATGCAATATTCACAGCAGGCATATACCGTCAACCGGGGTAACTTTGGTCAGTTTCGGCAGTTTTTCTTAAATATCTTTGAATCTTATTAATTTTTTTACAGTTTTCTTTTGTGGTAATAACATTTTAGGTCTTGGCTATAGGCCTCTATATTAATTTTTTTAGTTTTTTTATTACAAACTTTTTTTTAAACGTCGAAAAACGACCGATGTTACCCCAGGTTTTGGGCAACATTGGTCATTTAATATTCATCATATTTGATCAATAATACCCCTATTATTGATCAAATATGATAAATAATAAATGACCAATGTTATGGGGTTACATTGGTCACATTTTGGAGTTTTAAAAAATCAGCAGTTTCTAAACGCTTAAAGAAACATGAAATAAACATTTAAATAAACAAAAAATTTTGCAACTAGCTCCCTGTTATTGTGCAAATGTTATTAAAAGTCATTTTCTAGCAGGTCATCATCGTCATCTGAGGATGATGACACTTGTTTAACTCTTGCTCTTTTCTTGTTATTTTTGGTGTTATTGTTATTCTTTGATGTGGTAGGAATTGTGTTGTTCACCAGATCTTGCGGTGTTATTGCTTTTCCCAGTGTGATCTTTTTTTCTCTGGTGCGCTTTGTTTTCCCATCCTGTCCACAATGTTTCACTAATAGACCTGTTATAGCTTCATTGAATACTTCCCTAACAGTACTACAGGTACATCCTTCAATGTCTTTGTTAACCTGTGGCAAATGCTTCATGACCATTTCTCTATGGAAGGGAAATATTCCACTAGCCTTGAAGCCAGATCTCAAGTTATCACTTTTCAATTGACGTTGCTGTAGAGCAAGGAGACCGTCGAACTGATTTTTCGGTATTAATCCTTTAATGCGCGATTCCATTCACCGATTTTCCAGTATTCTGCGCCATTCTATCTTTAGCGGACGGCAACATCCAGCGGTTGAAGCAAGTTGGTAGCGTTGGGCAGCAAGCATACGAAACGAATACTGTTCTAAATGGACAACTGTAAAACCTTGGTTGTAAAGTGTGAAGCTAGGTTGTCTCCAATTACCACTTTAATGCCTTGTTGATCCTTTACATGCACTAAGAAAACCTCTACGAACCATCTTTCGAAACATCTGCTGTCAAACCAGCTAGACTTTATTGCATCGTAAATGCAGCCTGCCGGACCACCAGCTGTCCATTCGACATAGCAGTTCTGCGCTTTATAAACCACCATTGGTGGAATAAAAGTTCCATCTGCACTGCCACAATACATTATGCTTGTTGCGGAGTTGGAATATTGTATTTTTCGCTCAACACGCCTAAGACCTCTTTGGCATACAACTATTTTTGAACCGGTATCGTCCGTCACATTTATTTCATCATAGTTGTATATATGACTAGCGGACACATCTTCAACTACATGTTGCAATTCATTGAAGTAAAAGTTGACATTCAATGCATCGATCTCAGCACGTGCTGGTTTTACATAGTTTGCCAACCTCTGGGTCAATATGTTTCGTTTTATAAAAGATTTGAACCAGTCGTCACCGGGAATGTTGCTTTTGAACCGCGAATCATGGACACCGGATTGATCCAAGTAATATTTCACTAGAAGTTTGATATCTATTGAAGTCAATGGAATTTTCCAGTGGAATAGAGGGTGTTGATTGAAGTTACAAGATGTGTTTCAGTCTCATTACTCAGACGCAATAGTATCTCTACCTTCTTTGAATGTTAATTTTTACACTTGTTCTGTAGTGTATCCAATTGAATTCCAAACTGTCGACTAAACTTTCGCACACTGATTCTTTCAGTTAAACATTATTTCATAGCATTGGACAACGTTTTTTAACTGTGTGTAGTTGCATATGCTCTTGAAGTAGGCTTTTGCTTATATTCCCTCGGCATTTTCCCCGGCTAAGAATCCAAATGGTTTAATGAACGTTTAACCTTTTGGTCACAAATAATTCAACATTTATTGATCCATCTGGATTCTTAGCCGGTAAAAATGCCGAGGAAATCACAAATGTCAAAAAGCGCCAAAATAATGTCAATGCAGTCAACGAAGTAACTGTGTATATTCACAAAAATTGTTGATATACCAAAATTGCTGATATAAATTGTTGATATAATAGTTGATATATAGTGTTGGTATCTGTAACAAAATTGAAACATATGTTATCTTTGTTAAATTTTAGGAATTTAAAAAAAAATCAACAATTGACCAAAGTTACCCCGGTTGACGGTACTTGAACATACTTTGAAGGATTGCTGATATAAATTGTTGATATAATAGTTGATATATATTGTTGGTGTCTGTAACAAAATTGAAACATATGTTATCTTTGTTAAATTTTAGGAATTTAAAAAAAAATCAACAATTGACCAAAGTTACCCCGGCGACCAAAGTTACCCCGGTTGACGGTACTTGAACATACTTTGAAGGATATTGTCCAATTGAACATACTTTGAAGGATATTGGCTTTATCATTTGAAATTTGAGCACTCTGATTCGAGGCAGAAAACATTAGTACTACTGTCATGACTAAGATTGTAGGCTGTTAACTAATGCTTTTGAACAAACATTAGAACATGATTTTTTATAGTATACATGATCTGAATACTAGATGCTTTATCTGGATATAGGGAACAAGTCTAAAATGCTTTTGATAAAGAAATCTCAACATTTTTTATAATAGCAATTCCAAGTGTTTTTGTTTTTTGTTTTAAAATCAAAGTTTAAGAAAATAGACTACAATTACTATTTTTGGTAAGCGGGTTTATTTTATAATTTATGTAACAAAGTAATATATTATATAACATATACATAATATTTATTTCAGTAAATATATATATATATATATATATATATATATATATATATAAAATATATATATGTATATTATATATATATATATATATATTATATATGTATATATTATATATATATTATATATATATTATATATATATTATATATATATGTATATATATATATATAATATATATATATATATATATATATATTATATATATATATATATCTATCTATATATATATATATATATATATATATATATATATATATATATATATATATATATATATATATATATATTAGTGTGCTGACTTCTATACAACCACGTTTACCTGTATTATAATTTAATGAGCTTTCATTTAAGATTAAATAAAATATTACATTCAAGGCGATTTGATAAAAAAACCTCAAGCACAAAATGATTTTAAGAATTTTATTTATTAGCTTTTTGGCCACATTTTTGAATTCACAGTAAGCAGATACAAAACTGAACATAAGTTGTAGAGTCACATGTATACAACATTATATAGGATCATCAAACGGACAAGGAAGTCAAATATTTACGATAATGTCATTAGAGAGGATGAATCTCAGTGGGAGGTTGTCCTTGTTGCGGCAGGAGTCGTGCAATTCTTGCATAACTTTTATGGCAAGCTCGCTGCACTGGTTGCTTCGGGCAATGTTGATTGAGAGTCATCTGTTTTCCAGTGGGTTGTCAAGCAATTGAGAGCATTTGGGTAGCCTTTCAGAGCTTCAGATAGTTCTTCAAAATCTTCAACGCGGAACAATTAACTGCTGAACGAATGGTCAGCCCATGAGTAAGAAATGAATGTGCGGCCATGACGCAGTGGTTAAAGCGCTTGCTTTATAAGCAGGAGATCCAGGTTCGAAACGAGCTTTGGATATATTTTCGCGTCACGGTAAGGAAGGAGACGTGAACTTCCTGGTTAAATGCGCTTCCACGGTACTCTGTGACAAGACCGTTAGGTCTTCTTGGGGCACCTAAATAACAAAAAAATAATGTACAGATTTTACGCAACCTGATCCGGGTTTCTATCATCGGAATAAACGCAAGAAGGGCTAGAATGGAACTAGAGTTCCAGCGTGCATAGTGCAGTCAACTTAATTTCTTTAGATTCATTCTTGAGGACCACGGCCTAATGTTCAAAGCCCTCAAAGTATTTGCCGTCAAAGTGTTTGCTCCTCTTCTCCAGATGAAGCGTGTTCACCAAGTGTTTCTTCACCTGAGCAGCTCTCATGTAGATAGCGTTTTGGATTGCTGATTGACATGGGGTTGGGATTTTAATGCCCTCACCAGAAAGCTGGCGGCACACCACTGCTGTTCCGTGGGCCGACAGCTTTGAGCATGTAACAAGACGTCTTGCAATGCCAGTTGGGTTATGTTTCCTTTTGCTCATATACGCGGGAAGTTCAACGTTTTGCTCCATAGGTCTTTAAGTTCTACAGCAATTAAACTGATCCTCTCTCTCCGTTCTTTGGCAGCGTACTCAAGAAAATTGAAGCGCCCAATGATGTGGTTTTTCAGGGGCATGTGACTCCGTTGGGTCAAGGGTGCTTCATAAACTGACATGTTACCTCTTCTTGATGACTTGAAAATGAACTGAGTTCTTTGTCCGGGTTTCCTTGTTCTTCTCCGTGTTAAAAGAGCTCTTCTTGAACGATATGTTGTCTTCTACTCAGCGACTGAAATAGGTAAGGCCTTAACGTCCATATTAATTACGTAACAAATTAAAGAAACTGTTATTCAGTTTTCAATTGAACTGTTATTGTTAACATATTTTATTTCAAAAGTAGCAAATAACAACTATAGAAAATGAAAAAGGCAGAGACTAATAAAATATTATATGCTCAATTATAATTTGCAAAAGAGTTAAATGTAACTTACCAAATAATACAAGGATCTTCTTATACTTAAACTATAGAGAATGCGCAATAATTAAAATAAGGTAATAATAATGTTGACACCAAATTAAGATAATTAAAACTCAATTACCTGCTTTAAGCACCTTGCTTATATACATGTTTATAGCAGACTGCAAAACAGCTGAAGAAAATTTTAGAACTCTACAGAAGCTTCCTGAACAATTACGTCACCGTTACACCGTTACTGTCCTGGCTGACACAGCGTTATACGATGTTCTGGAAAATTTTATACATTTCTCTGCTACATAAATTATTGCGCAAGTCGGTTTCATGACTTATGCTATATACATTATATGTATATATATATATATATATATATATATATATATATATATATATATATATATATATATATATATATATATATAATATATATATATATATTTATATATACATATCTCTCTCTTTCTTTCTCTCTCTCTCTCTCTCTCTCTCTCTCTCTCTTTCTCTCTCTCTCTCTTTCTCTTATATATATACATATATATATTATATGTATATATATATATATACATATATATATATATACGTATATATGTATGTATAATACATATACATATATATATATATATATATATATATATATATATATATATATATATATACATATATATATAATATATACATATATATATATATATATATATATATATATATATATATATATATAAATATATATATATATATATATATATATATAAATATATATATATATATATATATATATATATATATATATATATATTATATATATATATATATATATATATATATATATATATATATATATATATATATATATATATATATATATAGTATATTTAAGGAGCCCATCTGCAAAACGCGTTAAGTCACAAGTATAAAAATTTTGAGTTAATTTTATTTCCACGTTTTATATACTTAAATCATCTATTTAAATATTGGATTATTTAAAAAATTTTTGGTCCTAAAAATGGACAAAGAAAATATCAATTTCTGTTTATGCGCAACTAAAAGTAATTTAGTTTTTTGTTATTTTCACAAAATCAATTTACTCGGACTTAGCGCAATTTGCAAATGGGCTCCTCATATAATATATATATATATATATATATATATATATATATATATATATATATATATATATATATATATATATATATATATATATATATATATATATATATATATGTATATATATATATGTATATACATGTATATATATACATGTTTATATATATATATGTATATATATATATATATATATATATATATATATATATATATATATATATATATATATATATATATATATATATATATATATATATATATATATATATATATATATATGCTGTTAATAGAATTACATAAAATGCTAAAATGCCTACATAAATAACATTTCAAAGTGGTTTGTGCGTGAACTTTTTTAATATTTTAATGGAATAAACGTCATTTTAGTCATTAATAGGCAAAAGTTCATTCTTTCGTGCTACAGAAAATAATGTTTGAGAAAAAAAATCAAAAAGCCATCACTCTAATATATATACTTAAAATATATATATATTTATACTTTATATACAAGCATATATATTATGTATATAAATATTATATTATATATATCATTAATAATTTCCGCAGCGTATACTAATCATGGATTATTTCCGCGGCAAACAGACGTATTTTCTTGATTAAAAATGTCGTCTACTTATTTTGGAATTTTATAATTAGTAATTATTTGGATCACCTTTTTACTAATAGCTATAGGAGACATTGTTATAAAATCGGAATTTATGAAATAAGACTACAGGGTGCTTCACATTGTTTGAACTGGCGTTACATTGAATCTAATTTAAACATAACAAGGTTCTCAATCTTTTGATTCAATTGGGTTCACATTAGCAAGATTATTAAAGACTAACAAGACTATCAATTTTTTATTTTTATTTTTTATTTATATTATTGTTACTATCAACAGAAGAGTTAGTGCATTGTACATAATTATTGTACATAAAACTTTGATATCCTGGTATACCTGATCTATGTTCAAAATAGCAGGCTTTCTTATATTAGACTATACTAACCCTTATTAACAATATAAAAATAAAACAAAAGTTATATTTGTTGCTGATCTTTACTATTCACACAACTTCTATTGCATATTGTTAGTTAGCATATATGTAGTGTAACTGATATATGTGTATATGTGTATATATATGTGTACATGTGTATAGTGTGTATATTGTGTTTGTTATATTCTATATTAATTTATTAGTGCAAATTCTATATTAATTTATATAGTTGCTTTATTCTAATAAATTTATATTCCATGTTTATATTCCATCTATATTATAATTTTGTGTACTTATATAGTTTTATACTTATATAGTCATACTTAAAATACAAACACTTATTATTACTAAAAAAAATATTAGTGTATTTACCAATATCATAAATTATATTTCTTATTATTAATTTATATTCTATTGTTATATTGCTTAATTACCCCTCTATATACTTAAAAACTAAATGTTATTTAGTTATCTAAACTTATATTTTTCAGTTATGACTATAATATAAAGTTTCTCTTTTTAACTTTGTTTAAAATATTATTATATAAAGATAGTATATATACATACTATATACATTAATAATATCTAACACAAATAAATTGACTTACAACTACAAACCTAATCCATTAAATCCTATGCTTAATCATTTCAGCTTTGCTTTATCATTTTAATTTGTTGCTTCATTATTTTGTTTGCATTATCTCTATATGCTTAGAAACTTCTAATAGACTTAGATGTAAATCATAAATATTAATATATGAAATAATTAAAAAATATTAAAAAGATCCTGCAAACTATCCAAAAAAAATGTATCTAAAAACCATATAGTCATCCAATGTGACTGCTGCTCTTTTTGGATTCACACAGAGTACAATCTAACCAATAAGCATACATATAACATTATCTCCAATGACTCTTTAGAATGGTATTGCTCTGACTGTATTTCCAAAAATATGGTGTTTACTTAAAATTAGTACTTGTACTATATGCAAATATTCCATGAAATGTAAAATCTATTTCAGAATACATTTAATTTGATTTGATATATTATATAAATATATATATATATATATATATATATATATATATATATATATATATATATATATATATATATATATATATATATAGTTTTATTTTTTCGCTTGTCATATATATATGTACTTATTACGTTATCGTTTTTTTTGGATGTTTTTTTTTTAAATGAAAGTTAATTTTTTTACCATTGATTTTAAGTACAGTGCTTTGTATCCTTAAAACATTTTGCTTAAATGGAGTTTCAAAATAGATGGGCTGCAGCTGTTTAGCTAGAAAATGTTAATGGGAAGAAGCAAAAAGTGGAGGGTTGGTGCCAGGAAGATGGTTAGACAAAGCAGAAAAAAAATTGTATTGGCCACAAGACATAAATGTACTGAAGTAAAAAAATTTCTCCACCAAAAAAAAGGCTATGGTATCAATATAATCCAGTCTCAGTTAAGTTAGTCGCAGGTAAGTGTTTTAAAAAGTTTTCCTGTTTAATTTCAGATTTTAACACATGAGCAAGGCTAAAATACGCATATAGTTAGAGTTTACTAACATTTGATATTGTGTCACCTAATTTTTATATGTGTTGTGCTTGAAGAACTTTGTTTGTTACATTTTAAATTAAAATATTTATTTCCAGACAAAAAAGAAACCTGTAAACAATTTCAGTCGGTATTTACTTGTTCAAGTGCCGGTGAAATGAACGATAGAAAAGAAGAAGCATTCAGTAAGCATGCATTTTTCATTTTATAATGTTTTTAAATGATCTGATTAAATTTGTTGTTTATATTTAGTTGAATAATGAAATTGTTAAGACAAAAGATTGGCTCTTTAACTTTAGTTAAATTTTTTATTTCCTTATAAACTGTTGTCTTTCGTTAACAAAGCAAATAAAAAGTGCAAATAATGACAACAGATTTATCTTTAGAATCATCTGCAAAACTTTTGGTTTGAATACAAAAGACCAAGTGAAAATGAAATTGGAAAAGTACTCTTTCTTATAGCTAAACATCATTGCATCTTTCGGTTTTAACCGATAACCGAAAATCGCGGTTTTTTGTCAAAACTAAAATTGATAAAAACCGTCGGTTTTGGCGGTTTTTTTGTATAATGTCTTTTGAATGTTTATTTATTATAGAAAGGTATATATAAATCAAATTTGTAAACAATTAAATTTTTAATTTATTACTTAGATTGTATTTTGCTGAAAACCTTGGAAACCTTAACACTTTCACTTTCAAAATTATTCAAGTATTCCAAAAAAATGTTCGCATGTTAAAACAAACGTACCAGTTCCCATGGAAACGGACAGTGATTCACAAGGGAAAGAACATAATATTTACGATGATAATTTTAGTTTTGAATCAGTAAACAATAAAATTAATGTTAACTGCCCTGAAATTTTGATGAATGCACGAAAAGTAGTGAAATTCATAAAAATGTCATCAGTTCCTAATCAATTTTTTCAGAAGAAAGTCAATGAGGAATTCGATAGAGAAATCAAACTGCATCTGGATGTTCGTTATTCTTGGAATTCACTTTTTTCAATGACGCGGCCTTTACTAAAAACTAAGAAATGTTTATTGCAGACATTTACTGAATTAAATGCTCTTGATGTAATCAACAAACTCGATTTTGAGTCATTAGCATCATTAAATGCCGCTTTAGAGCCAGCAAAACTAGCAGCGGAATTCCTTAGCAGAGAAGATGCAACGTTTTTGTTATTCTTGAACTCATGCTTGCAAAACTATTTATTATGAAGTCGCATCTTTGTTGCATTCAAATTTAAAATAACGCGTCGATAAAAGAATTAACGGAAATGTTAAGCAGTTGTTAAGGTGTCTAAAAGATCCTTCAGTTGTTCCATTAAAAAATACTTTAAATTTTGATGAAAAACTCGTGTTTAGGTTTTTTGGATTTACTTCTTATCATGAGAAACCAACACTAACTGAAGCACCATGTACAGCATCGGAAAGTTCACCTGTTTCTCTTAAAGATAAATTAAACGCACTTATCAGTAAAGATAGCATCACACACATGCCTAAATTTGCTGATCACTTCAAATGGCTTAAGCATAAGTTTTTTTGTATCGAAGTACGGGCAAAAGAACAGAAAATCTTGAAAAATTTACAAAGCGATACTCTCTATTAGCCCACCTCAACAGATGTCAAACGCATTTTTTTGAGCACTAGTACCTGCACAAAAATTAGATCACGATTATCTGATGAAGAGTTTAAATCTTTAGTTTTCTTTAATTTTTTTTACTATAAAAATGAATCATTGTAAGTTTTATTTTGAAATATAAACATGTTAGAACACTCTGTTTAAACAACTATTTTAATAAATAATGTAAGATAAACATAAGTTTTATTATTTAACAAGAAAAACTAAAAACCACGGTTAACCGCGCGTTTTTTTAAATTAAAACCGAAACCGTAGTTTTTTATAAATGCGGTTCTTTGAAAACCCTAATTGCATCTTTTAAGTCTATATTTTGTATTTCATGTGTTTTGCTAATGGTATCGCCAGTTTTTATAATTTTATGTTGTTAAGTAAAGCATCATTATGTTTTAGGCTAAAGTAGAATTTTAAATAATACTTTTATCCAGTTTAAATGAATGACAACTCTCAAGATGTATTAGCTGAATTATCTTTTTGTTTTTGATAGTCTTTAGTCAATAACGGATTTTTAAATTGTTATGGGTCAACAACACTTAGATTCAGCGAAATTAAATTAAAAAGTCACGTCGTAGAAAACAGAAAAATATCAATATCTGTTTTTGATAATAGCTTTAATAGCAAATCTGAGAAGGTGCAAATGTTTAGCTTGGTTTAAGTACTACATAATAAAATACATCCTTGTACAGTCATTTTGATGGTCGGAAAATTCTTTAGCATACTCATTTTTAAATATTTGTAGACTGTTTACCGTTGGACTTCTGTCCCAATTTAAACTATTGGGGACAAAAGAAACACCCGCGTTGCAAACAAAAGGGTGTTGAAAGGATCAACCTTTGAATTAATAGTCGGTAAATCTAATGTTTTTCACTCAGCTGATCAAATTTCATTTGCTTTTTTGTAAAAGAAACAGAGTAAAAGAAACAAAGGAGAAAGAGAAAGATGAAGAAAATGATGAATCTGCTGACGATTTTTAAAATAATATAATCTGTTGAACAATATTGCTGTTTTATTTATGAATAATTCTCCTATATAGTATAACTATAAGTATGACTAAAGTCCGAGAAAAAAAACTTTTTTAGATGTGCATAATCGGTTAACAAAGACGTCTTCAAGACGCATTTTTTGTCTTTTCATGACAAGATAAAGACAAAAAAGACGTCTTTTTGATGTCGATAAAAGATGCCTTTAAGACTTGCATAATCGACTAAAAAAATGCCGTCCTAAAGACATCGCATACAAGACTTTTAAAGACGTCTTTTCGACGTCTTTTTCCCCACTGGGTAACATTCTTGCCACGATTTGCAGACAACTAAAATTGCTGGCGCACTTATTACCGAATAACCATATGTGCTGTTGGTGTGCACATTAAACCCAGTTTTATCCAAATAAATAAGTTTTTCATTTGAAATTCCGTTAATTTCGCATGAGAGAAGTGGAAATGTTTGTTGTAGATTCATTTCTTTCAACTAAATGCTTAAGCATTTCAATGTGCTTTAGGAACATTTTTCATTGTTTTACAAATAGCACTGCTATTTTCTCTTCCATCCATAGAGCAAATAGTTGAGTATTGATAATAACTATAAATAATATAATTTAAATTTAGATAAATGAATAATTAGATAAATAATAATTTAATCAATCAATAAATTTAATAATAAAATTAAACAAAGATATAAATAATGAATAAATACGCATATAAGAATGAATAAATACGCATATAAGAATGAATAAACGGGCATTTAAGAATAAATAAACAAGCGTATAAAAATGAATAGACGCGCAAATAAGAATGAATAACCCTATAAGTTTATATTTTATATGTAAAAAAGAAAAATATTTTAGAAAAAAGCATATTATTTCTTTCTTAATAAATCGCGCGTATAGCATATTTGGATAAAGCGTTGACTTCGTAAATGGAGTGTCTGTGGCTCGAGATCTGCCTCTTCCTGATTTTTTTTAATTTTACACACGCGTACGGTCGAATGTTAATAAAATAAAATTGTAATATCAGAAAAAATTGATCGCAAAAGTTGTGTTTTAATAACATTAAAATACAAAATTTGTGTTTTAATAACATTAAAACACAAATTTTGCGATCAATTTTTTCTTATATTACTATTTTATTTTATTAAAAGCATTGGGTTTTAAAAATTCATTTTAATTTTTCTTGTTAAAGTTTTGTTTATAAATAAAGGCTTAGTTGTAAAACGATTGCTGTAAAAATAAACTTGTCCAAACTTATAAATTATTGATTCATTAAAAAGAATCAACAATTTATAATCAGACGTAAAAGTTTAGCAAAAGAAACTGTTACCCTGCGCTAGATAATTTCAGATCGAAGGTGTAACAGTTTTGTCTCAATGAAGCTTTGGATAATTTTATTGGTGAGTATTTTTGTGCCAATTTCTTTTTTCGTTTAAGTTTAGAAAATATCTCCTACACATGTAGAAAACCACTGTTTGTTAATAAAATTTACACAAATTTTTAATTTGAACTTCTAATAATAACAACAATAACAAAAATAATAAAGTGGATAATAAATAGCTAAAAAATGTTATTAAATATTTTTCAAAACCTTGTTTTAAAATCATCAATCAATAGATAAATATCATTATAGTTTAAAAATTACAATAATATTTATCTATTATTATGATATTTTAAAACAAATTTATTTGCAATTAAAAAATAAATTATACTTTAAAAATTACATAAAAGTTATCAAGAGGTTTGTGGCTAAATGCCAGATCGAGCCATATTTCCGACATCGGTAAGATAAAAAAAGCAATATTATAAAATAATATTATTATTCAATAAGATAAAAAAAAAAACAACCATAAAAATATTAAAATATTATAAAGCATCATCCCTTTCATTTTTCCATGAAAATTATTGTCTGTTTTGTAACTGGTATTTGATGTTTAGGTAGCGTGAAAAAGAAAATCTGCTTTAGAAAAGAAAAAAAATATATATATTTTACATGACATTGCAATTTGAAATATTTTTGAAATTATTTTTTCTCAGTTTTTTTATATTTTGCCTCAGTTATTGATATTGTTTTAATAACCTTTTTATTATGAAAAAAATTCCAACAAATTTGATAAAATTAACTAAAAGCACCGGCGTACGTGTAATGGCTTCATCGTTATTATTAAGTGAAAAATAGTGAAATAATATTTTAACACAACTTTTATATTATGGCGAGCTTATGTTTAAAAAATCATTACGAAGTTCTTGATAACAAATTTATTATAAACGTGCCAAATCAATTAGCTAAAAACAATTTTAATACGCAATAATACCAATAACCTCAAAATAACGAGAACACAATTGCTCTTATTTTGAAATTAAAAAATTATGCAAACCTTCAAAACTGTCATTAAAAGATCTCTCTAATTGATATTTGAGGTAACAGTGATACGATTATTAATACATGATAAACGTATTACAAGTGGTTATACATAAGATTATTGATTGCTTCTACTTTTATGCAAGTGCTAAATGTATAATATGATTTTTGTTATTTTCAACTTTTAATTTTTTGTTTTATGAAGATAATGCAATTTGACACAACACATCTTTAGTTGCTAAAAACTCGTTACCAAATTTAGATGGCAACATATTTACTTGAGAGTTTTTTTTTACAATGCTTTTTCTTTAAAAAAATATTTAATATTATAGTTGAGTGAAAATTCAACCAAGCTATAGTATGAAAAGCTACAGTTTCAGAGATGTAATCATTATTTTTAACGCCGCTTTTCATTTAATTGGATTTGGTTGTTTGATTTGTGGAATTTTCGGAGCTGCATTTTGGGTTCAGAATTTAAATTACGGATTTTTTGAAATGGGGTTATTGCGATCATGTGAAACATTAAAAGAAAAGATAAAAGTGTGCTCATTTCGGCCAGAAGCTTTTCAGTTTCTCGCTAAAAATAACACCACAAGTAAGAAAGTTTTATTTTAATGATCTTTTTTCAATATTGTTTCAAGTTTAAACTAACTAGAGTCGTTCCTAGAACTAGGGTGGGTAGACACATCGCCCACTTTTTTTAATTTAACTTTTTACTTTTTTAAGCATTCAACGTTTTATTTTATTTTTTTATAGAAAAAATTTGACAAAACCATAGAAAATCTAAAGATAGCATTATTAATGATAAATACTTGGTTTCCAATACATTTATAATTGTTTTTGTGAGGTCAAGTTGATCCAGCATGTTGGCCCAACTTAAGTTTCGCCGACTTGCCCGTTCTCGTTTTAACTTGGCATATAGTTATAAGATGATACAAACATAACTTTTGACAATTTCTATTATGCTTTGTTAACAGTGCATTAAAAAATAAATTAATAAAGCATATATTATTATGAATGAAAATATGCTTTATTTTTATAAACTAATGTTTATAATCAGTCAGAGTCAGGAGCTTTTACTATTGTATGTGGAGTCCCAAAGGGATCAATCTTGGGATCTTAATTATTTTTAATATAAATTAATGATATGAAAAAAGCTTCTCATAAAATATAGGAAACTATGTATGCAGAAAATGTAAATTTAATCTACAACCACTCCGATGTAAAAATATTGTTTGAAACAATGAACACTGAACTAGAAAGCGCTTTAATCAATGGTTTATAGTTAATAAATTATAATTAAAATGTGAAAAAACAAGTTTTACTCTTTTCCATAAAATAAGACAATTGATTTATCTTCCGCTAAAGAACTATCAATCAATAAAAATGAATTAAATCGAGTATACTCGATTTATACATATTATATATAGTTTTTGGGAGTAATATTTGATGAGAACCTAACTTGGAGAAACCATATTAGTCTAATTGAAACAAAAATTTCTTCTGTTATAGTTGTATTATACAAACCAAGGGGCTTTCTCAATTATAAATCGCGCAAAATGCTTTACTTCAGTCTTGTTCATTGTCAACTCTCCTACGCTAATACTATTTGGCGAAACACAAAACTAAATTAATAAACTTATAGAGTTTACAAGACCACGTAAAATAATTAACTACTTGAAGTAAATTAATAAACTATTTAAAGGGATAAGAAAACTTTTGCCTGTCATAAAATACATGAATGTCCTAGAGATATCACAGTTTTAAATATAATCTTACGTAGTACTTTACACAAAAAATATTTTATTGTAAACTTACTAAAGCCATATGGGCTTTAAATGTTATTGTTAAAGAGGCTCTATGAAAAGATTGTGGTGACACCTGTCATCTGTACCTTTTTTGAGTCCCTGGCTGTTTTATAAATATTCTTTGTGCAACGCAAAAGTTTCATTGTAATTTTTATTATTTATTTCTATATGAACAGCATAATATATACAATACTAACTAAAAAAATGGTTTAAAGTTTAAGTTTGTTGAAAGTTACATGTTTTATTATAAAACATGTTTTATTATAAAAAACCCTTTAAGTTTTGAATCATAAACCTTGATAGAATATTTTATGATAAGTACTTTATTATCTTAAAGCCCATTTTTTTAAATTTATTTTCAAAACATTTCAAAACACAAAAACATAACAACACAGTTGAAAAAAAACTTTAAAAATAATAAAAAAATTTATTTCGGTTTTCAAACTATTGGCATTGTGCCAAGTTTGCGTTGGGTCAACCTGCTTTATTGTCATGTTAAAAATATTAGCAATTTCCTTCTTAAAGAAATAAATTAGTACTGTGTAATATTATGTACTAAAATAATTTTTAAGCTGTTCTTAAGTTTAAAACGTGGTACTTAGAATGTTTTACTGTTAACAGTAAGGTAAATTAGGGTACTTTATTTAAAGATGCCATTTTTGTGTAATATGAGGATACTCAAATTACCCAGTGTTTTTCATTAAAATTACCAAATTTAAAGTCGCATATCCTAAAATAGCAGTGTTACTAATTATTTTTTGAATAAAAACAAAACATAGTAAAATATTTTACCATTTTAACAATACTAAATATTTTTCTGTAATTTGAATTCAAAAAATTTGAATTTTTATCGTTCAAAGGTTTAAGTTAATAAAATTGAAAAAATAGCGAACTAATTTTTTTTTTTTTTTGCGGAAAACATAGAAGTATTGTTTCAACAAAAGATGACTTAAAATTTGATCTTTTAAGGACAATGATATATTATATAGCTAGATGTCTAACTTGCGGGATTTTATTGGACAAAACATGAAGCCGCTTTTTTTGGTTTATAATAATAGTCCGCTATTCGTAAAAAGGGCAAAAAGCTGAAACCGAAATGTGGAATAAAAGTTAAAAATGCAAGTCAAAAGTTCCCAATAAATTAATGATAATTCAAAAACAAATTTTAATAATTATAAAATACTTATAAAAGTTTTTTTATGTTTATTAAAATGTATTTTAATTCATAAAAATGCTTCAAAATGTTTATTAAAATGTATTTTAATTCAAAAAATGCTTCAAAAGCGTATGTCGTTTTACTTTTCTATTCTTTCTTTAATCCCTTTTTAATCGAAAATAAATTAAGGAATCATAAATTATTATTTTACAAGTATTATAATTACCGCTTAACAATTTTATGTAAATAGTATTTAAATTTAAAATATATTAACTTCATTTAAGAATTCCAAACATTAGTTGTAATTGTCAGGTTGGTATTTTTTTACTTAATCGATGTTATTTTGAGCTAATTTAAAGTGCTCATGTTACCAAGTGGTCTGGGTAATATGAGCACTTTTGCTACTTTTTTAAAACCTCTGTGTTTTTAAGAAAAAATTTCGGGTGCCCAAATATCTAAGTGGATCATGAGTAGGGATCCCTAAAAATTGTTTATTCGCAAAAATTTTGGATCCAGCATAATTGTATTGAAAATATTCTATTTTCACTTAAGGGGCTCATATTACCCTAATCTACCCTTAACATTTTTCTGAATATCTTTCTCCTGCCTTTCTGTGCATATAACACAACGTTTTGAACCAAAATTTTCGGTTTTGGACTCATCTGCTCAAAGAACTTTTTCCATTGTTCAATTGACGAATGTGCATATCTTTTAGCCCAATTTAACCTTTTTGTTTTATAATTGGTTTTAATTTTGGTTTACAAGCAGCTCCGCGCCCGTGTAAGTCAAATTTCTTTTGTCAATTATTGACGGCGGAAGTGATAATTTTAATACCATTAAACTTACACAAATTTGATTTTTTTAGCGGTGAGTCTTCTATTTGATAGGGAAATCTTTTTTATTTTTCTATCTTATAATTTATTAATTTTTTACAAGTCTTCCAGAGCGTCTTATACTTGCATGGGCTTCTCTTTCTTGGTGTTGTCCTTTGGAAACAGCGTCTTAAATTTTTTATTGTTTTTGAAATTTGGGCTTGAGAATAACCTGTCGTAAGCTGAACAACATGAGAATAATCCTCTGGTAACCAGATGTTTCACCTGTCTTTCAGATGTCATGTTACCTGTGTATCTAGAATTCTCTTTCAGTAATGCTTTTCTTTTATCCACTTTAAACAGTAAATAAATTTTTAATATGAAAAATCAATTCTTAAAACCAAAAAAAAAAAAAAAAAACACAAAATAAATTAAGCGAATACTTATTGTTTATTTAAATATGTTAAAGTAGTCTAAACTATTACGGACAGAAGCGATTTTACGGATGTGTGTGTGGGAGCGGTGATTTACTGTTCCACCCACCTAAAGAAAGCGATTTTTAAGTTAAAATCGATAAATTTAGTTGGCTAGTTAAGTATGTGACACAATTCAGGCGGATAAATTTTAGTCTTGAGGACCTTTTTTTTTTAAAGCCAGTTTTAAGGATTCATTCCCCCTCCCCCCCCACCTTTTATTTTTGTAGAATTGTCTCTGATTACAGATATACTACTTAGGTCTTTAGGAAAGTTTGTAGAACTTCATCTGTAAAGATACAATGAGACAGTTAAATAATTAAATATTTATATATCATTTTAAACTGTGTTTAATTATGAACATTTTCAGTACTTGTTGAAATATTTTGAATGTTTATTAAAAAATTTATTTAAATTTTATTATATACGTTAAAAAAAAAAAATTAAAAATGGAAAAATTTGAATATCGAGCATATATTAAAACCCGTGCTCTACTTGGAGTTTCTGCACAAGCCATATCCGATTAGTTGGTTTTAGTTCATGGTAACCAAGCTCCAAAGTATAGTACAGTTGCCAAGTGGGCTACTTTATTTTAAGATGGTAGAGAGAGTCTCGAAGATGATCCTCGCTCAGGGCACCCTCGAACCATGTATACAGCTGAGAATATTGAACGTGTGCGAGCCATTATTGAAGAAAATCCGCATGCAACACATGATATAATTGAAACCCTGACATCGATTAATCGTTTTACAATCAACGAAATCATTCACAACGCACTTAAAAAAAGAAAACTAACATCACGTTGAATACCCCACGAGTTAACTGATCGAAATTGCAAGAATAGAGTTGAGGCATGTAAAGAAAATTTAGCCCTTTTCAGAAACGGCCCATGGAGACTATGTGATATTATTACAGGGGATGAGTCGTGGTTTTATTTGAGACAAGTTGGACACAAGTCGGCTAATGCTAGTTGGGTCGGTGAAGGTGAAAGTCCAAGAACTATAGTAAGATGTGATAGGTTTCAGCCGAAAAACATGTTCTACATCTTCTTCTTCAAAACAGCAGGTGTTGTTCATTTGGGTTATGTTGAAAAGGGAGACACTATTACTAGCGAATATTATATAAAAAATTGTTTGAAACCTCTTATATGCGAAATAAATAAGCAAAGACCTAAAACAGGCACTCAAAATTTCAAATTTCTCCATGATAACGCTCGACCACATGTGACTGAAACCGTCACAAATTGTCTAAACCAAGCTGGAATTACAATAATTCGCCACCCACCATGCTCACCAGACTTAGCTCCATCCGATTACTGGCTATTGACTTAATAAAAAAAAAAATAACTTGATGACGATACTGACGTCGAAAGTCAAAAAACTCGCATAACGAAGCTACTTCAAAGTATACCCAAAGAAGAGTATAAAAAAACGTTTGACAAATGGCTTGAAAGGATGCAACTTTGTATAGATAACGATGGACATTATTTTGAACATTTGATAAAATAAAATTTAATAAAAACTCTTCTGTTTTTTTTTTTAATAGGGGAGTTCTACGAACTTTCCTAACAACCTAAGTACAATCATAAACTAAAACATAAAGACACTCACTGAAGTTAAAAAAACAAACAATTCCAATATATTTTTACTTTGAATGTATAAATTCATTACTTGCCTCAAACTTTTTTCAATAGTATATATATAAACTATCATCAGAAATATATATATATATATATATATATATATATATATATATATATATATATATATATATATATATATATATATATATATATATATATATATATATATATATATATATATATATATATATATATATATATATATATATATATATATATATATATATATATACAGTGCTAGTTTTAGCACTACCAGCGCCCTGGGCGAGATTTATACGGCGCCCCTAGCTCAATTTAACCCCATTCAAAAAAAAGGCAAAGGGTAAAATAACCAATTAGTTTTGCCCCTTTATATTCGGCGCCCTGGGCCATCGCCCAATCAGGCCCTACCCTAACGCCGCCACTGTATATATATATATATATATATATATATATATATATATATATATATATATATATATATATATATATATATACCCTGACGCCACTGTATATATATATATATATATATATATATATATATATATATATATATATATATATATATATATATATATATACATATATATATATATATATATATATATATATATATATATATATATATATTGTCACGAGATTTAGCGAAAACGCGTAACGCATTTATAAGTAACTCAACTTAGCAAATATATTTTGCATCGTTAGAAGTTATATTGCGTCACTAGCGTCTTTTCAAGTACCGCTTTGTAATTAAAGTTATTAACGCGTTATTATCAACGCGTTAAAAATCATACAAACAGTTTTTTTTTTTCTCGCTATAACAAAAGTAAACTAAAACCTAAGTTCTTATTTAAAAAACCATTTTTATTATTTCAAATATGAATTAAATTTTATTTTGAAAAAAAATATTTTTTTCATGAAACGTAAAATGTTTGTTTATTTTCTTATGATTTTACAGTTGGTTTTTGGTTATTTTATTAACTGTTAATAAACTTTTTCTTATTTAATTTGTGAACACTTTTTAATAATGTTTTTAAACAATAAAGAGTTTTTTTTTGTTATTTATCAGTTACAGATAACATATTCGTGATCATAATTTATTTTCATAAATTAAACGAACGTCATTAAAACTTTACGTTATTGAATTAACAATAAACAAAATATCTTATTAATAAAATATTTACATCAAAATAAATCGTGCATTTTTTAAACTATTATGACTAAAAATAGCTTTTGAATTTAAAAGGAATTTATATATTTAATTTCTTATGATAAAACTTAAAACACTTTATTTTTTTTAACTAATTTTTAACAACAACACAAAAAATTATGAAACAAACTGTTTCTTAAACAAAAAATCTATTAGTTTACAATTGCGGTTAAATGCTAAACTTAAACGACTTTTTAACTAATTTTTAACAACAACACAAAAAATTATGAAACAAACTGTTTCTTAAACAAAAAATCTATTAGTTTACAATTGCGGTTAAATGCTAAACTTAACGACTTTATTTCTTCTGAATAAACGTCACGTTAACGACAATCAAAAGTAATTTAAATATTCTAAAAGTTATTGCGTAGCGCAAAACTGCTGAATCGCCTTTTCGCAAGCAAAATGCGAGCTGCGTAACGCTTCTTAACAAGGCCTGATATATATATATATATATATATATATATATATATATATATATATATATATATATATATATATATATATATATATATATTATGGGTCTTACTAACTAGCTTTTTAATTTCAAATCAAAGTAGCACTTGATTCGCAAATCGAATCGCTAGTTTAAAGAAATCCAAATTTATGTTATTTTATCTTTATATTCTTACGGTATACAATTAGAACGTTATATAAAGAAGCTCTTTTCGTTACTTCTAGCCTAAATTAATCTGAACTAAGACAATCTAAAATGTTTTCTCTTCAGTGAATACACTAGAAGCCAAATTCGAGGTAAATAAAAAAAAAATTACGACTACAAAAAAAAAATTCAAAAATATTGACATTCATCTTGTGCTCAAGCGTTAAAATACCCCGAAAAAAGCCCCGACTAGCTCCCAAGAAACTTGGATTTGAGCGCAAGGTAAATCTCAATACTTTGTAATTTTTTTTTTTTTAATGTGCTCATAATGGTCCAATTTTTTTTTTTAGATTGTAGTGTATCTTGGTTTTTTCATAACTGTTGTTTAAATTAAAAAAGATTTTGAAAAAAAAGCATTTAACAAAGGAAATAAACTTTCATTTAACGTTAAATATGTGAAGACACTTATGTGTTATTCAAAGTCTACTTTCGTTTGCTTGATTGCAATTTTCTATTGTTTTCATTTTTCTCAAGTAATAAACGAGTTTTCTTTTAACCTTTTTAAAAGTCATTAAAAGAAAAAATTGATGACAGTGAATTAACATTAATTTATAATGCGAAACTCTGCAGTAAACATTTTAGTTTCATCCCATATTTTTAACAAAGTGAATATCATTTCTTTCAAAATAGTGTTGCATATTGTGTCAGAATATTGTTAAAATTATAATGTTTAAAAATTAAAATTATAATGAAAGTTTGATAGAAAATAAGCAAGAGTCACAAAAAGTGATAGTTGTAAGTGCAAATAGTAGTGAGAAACTTTTAAAAAGTGGTAAAGAAAAGCGAAATAGAACTAGTAAATCAAAAAAAAATTCTTTTTTCAAATCCATGCTTTATGCAAGCAGAATTCTATTGGGCCTAGAAATTCTTTTTTTGTTATCTTTTGTAGAAGGAAAAATTACTGTTACGTTTTTAAATTTTTTTTTATTAATTCAGTGTTCTTATGGGGAAATACAAATTAAATTTTTGTTAACTTAATTAACTTTTTTTGGTCAAATTTTTCCATTTCCTTGTATTGTCATCGAAAATGATTAAGTGTGCAAAATTTGAGCAAAATTGGTTGAGAAAAAAGCTTTTAAAAATTGATTTCAAATTTTGTGGCACACAAACATATATATATAGAAAGTAACCTTATATAAAGCATGGAAAAAGTAGCGCGTTTTAACTTTTTGTTTTTTAACTTAATAACTTAAGACTTAAAAAACAATAGGTTTTGAATCGCTGCGCTTTAATGTCTTCGAAACTGCAAATAATTTGCAAATCAATGATTTTTGTGACGTAATACGCAATTCATATCAAATAAATAAAATGTATGGGGAAATACAAATTAAATTTTTGTTAACTTAATTAACTTTTTTTAGTCAAATTTTTCCATTTCCTTGTATTGTCATCGAAAATGATTAAGTGTGCAAAATTTGAGCAAAATTGGTTGAGAAAAAAGCTTTCAAAAATTGATTTCAAATTTTGTGGCACATAAACATACCCGGTGGGCACAGGACGTTAAAAAGACGTCTTTTAAACGTTTATTGAACGTTTTGGACGTCTTTTGAACGTTCAAAAGACGTCTTATTTAGGTCCTGTGCCCACTGGGTATATATATAGAAAGTAACCTTATATAAAGCATGGAAAAATGAAAAAAACACATTTTCTTATTGAGAAAATCAAACCAGTAATACCAGGTAACGAATTTGTTATGAGTTCTTTTTTAGTTTTAAATATTATTTCAAAAAGATTTCACGTTGCAGAGGAGCAGCCTGACTGAATTTTTTTTTTTAGTTGATCAATTGCCAACTGGATTGGATATTTTACAGCATATCGCTTTTAATCAGTCCATACTTCCTAAAACATCAAAAAAGTCTTTAATAATTGCTTGTTCAGTAAAAAAAAAGGAAATATGAAAGGTGTGTTGAACAGCAACAGTAAGCGTATTCTTAGCCAAATAAAGGGTTCGTGGCTTAAAGTTGGATTTCCTCTTCAATCAGATAATAACATGATTCAAAAGCTGAACAAGTTGAACAAACAATATTGTAATTAAAAAAAAAACATGCACAGGATGTCGTGTTTAGAATTGAAAAACCAACAAGACTTTAGAAATGAACTGGGAAAAATCTTTTGGGCAGGAATACCTGACTTACAAAACTGGATTAAAAAATATACGATCAAGAACACACCAGGAAGTTATTTCTTGGGCCAGAAGACAAGAAATACAGCAAGAAGGTAATCCATTCCATAACCTTTTACTGAATTTAAAAACTGACTTTTCGTCACTTTTTCCACTATTGATTTTTATTTTTGCTTCATTACTTTTTACATTATTATTTTTTTTAACTTGGCAAACTTTTGATGAAGAAATTTGAAAAGATAAATATTAAATAATAATAATAATAATAGTGCATGTTGTTTAGATTTTGGAGAATACAAGAAAAAGAAATTCATCTAGAAAAGCGGCTGCAAAATCAGCAGAATTAAGTTGTTGAATTTAGTCCGGACACGGAGCTAAGATTCTTTGTTTGATTTAGGGTGGAATGCAAGAAGCGAACTTGAGTCAAGTTCGACTTGAACTTTACATTGTAACCAATAGCGGCAGAGTATTTTTCGAGGGGAAAACCCATACTTTGTCGCTATTGGTTACAATGTAAAGTTCAAGTCGAACTTGACTCAAGTTCGCTTCTTGCATTCCACCCTTAGATTTTGACCCAGGATATAGGCGTTCTGAATATCTTGGCTATTGTAGGTCTTACTTATCAAGAAATGATATTGTCAGAGAACATAGAAAAGAGTTAGCAGAGTTAGATAGTGGTCAGCTATCTTTCTGCTTCTAACATTAAAGTTAAAAAGTTAGTTTTTTTGCTGATTCAGCATTAAAAAAACATTTGCTGATTCAGCATTAAAAAAACATTAAATAATTTTTTATTTTTTAATTTTTCGTAACTTGTATTTTTTATTTTACTAGACGACCACCTTTATTTTTATTTCATCATTTGATGAAATAAAAATAAAGGTGGTTTTTGGAAATGCGTAAAATTGTTTTGAAACAATTTTATGCATTTCCAAAGTGCGCGCGAATTAATGATAATTAATATGCAAAGATCTAACGATTGTAAATTTTTATCAACGATACTAAATAATAAATTTTTCTCAATTTGGTTTGCTAAATTTATTTACAAATAAAGAAACGTATAAACTTGGATGAAATAAAAGGAGCTAAAAATAAAAGTTTTGACATTTCTTTTTTTAAACTATAATACCATTTATTTATACATATAAGTATTTAATAATAAGTTAATAAAAATATCATATTATTGGCGTTGTTAAACTCACAATAAAAAATAAAAACTATAATAAGCATATTAATTCTAAACTTAAAAATTCGTTTCAAACATTTTAAAGCGTTTTAACGTGAAAATAAACATTACTTCACTTTAAGAAAAGTGAGCAAATTAAAAAAAACGCTAAAAAAGCAATAATGCTTAAGCATGGTTTCTTTGAAAGCAATTGCAAATTCATTCATTTAATGTAAAATTTGGGATGCTTTTGTTGACGCATGCAAAAACCATGCTAAAACATAACTTTCTTTGAAAGCGTACTTAGGGGCTGTCCATAAATTACGTCAACAAAATAGGGGGAAGGGGGTCTGACTTTTTTTGACATATGTTGGCAGGGGGGGAGGTCATGGCAAGTTGACGTCAACAGTGTTACTTTTTTAAATAAATTACTTAAAAATTTCCTTAAATTTAATAATTTACTCAAATTTAATAGTTTACTTAAAAAAAAAAGAAAACTAGGCAGCGTTTGCAGTCCTGTGTTACATATGCACAAAACCATCTGTATTTTAATAAAGCTATTTATATTCCTACTTTTTAAAAAACCGTCTTGCGTTTTAAAAAGACCCGACACGTACAGAACTAAATAAGCACACACGAGTAGTGTTCGGCACAAATTCAAATAGTTTGATCAAATATGCGTCAAATGTTTGAAATGGCCAAATTCAAATCTTCCTATTTTGAATTTAGATCAAATTCAAATCTTTCCAAGATTTGATGTATACTTGAACGTTATTTAACTTATTTCATTTATTAATTTTAGTTATCTGAATCTATAAATTTTATTCATATTGCAGCATTTGTTACTATTTCTCACACATTACAGCTTCTTTTATTCTTTTTAATCCAACCAAGACTTCAAGCACTGGCAAGCTTGAATGGTATCTGCAGAGAGAAGATTTCTTTTGTCAGTAATAAGATTTTTTCCTAATGAGAAGAGCCTTTCTGATGATACAGATGTAGCAGGAATGGCCAGGTAATCTCTGGCCATTCTGGATAGGTTTGGATATTTCGATAGATCGAGATTTCCACCAAAGTATTATAATGAAAAACAAGGAAAAATAATTAATGAAAATAAGAATAACGAATATTAAAATAAATTTGAATTTGAATACACGACGGAAAATACAAACAATAGACAAACATACTCAAGTGAACTAAGGCGGGAAACCAGGGTTTTTTTCAACAAAAACTGTACTTATGCTATAGTTGATATTTTGTTTAAAAGTTAAACAAAATGCCACATATTTGGTACCGTTGGAAAGATTTTTTGATGAATTTCTTGATGCAATTAAAATATATATTTTATAAGTAACCTACGAGATAGGATTGGCGCTCGAAAATAGCCAATATTTACTACAAAACATGTCCGCGCACAGAGATTAGCGCTCGTTTTCGGCTAAATTTTGCTTCAGAATATCCGTTGAGCTTTGAGCCATACAATTACATCGTGACAAAGTCTTTTAAATTAACGTAGAGCTCAAAAATTAAATAAAAACCATCTTTTTTTTATTTTACAATAATAAAACTTTGTTTTTTATAGTACAAAAACAAAAGTGATAACGTTTGTCACGTACTTTTTGTGCACAGTTTTCAGTCGTGTTCACTAAAAAGTAATACAATTTTATAAATTATTTATGGTTTGGCTGCGCCAAAGACAAATGACTATAGAAAAATAGTCTCGGTTGTTTTATATTTCCGCTTATGCTCGGCTATAATTTTCGATAAATTGATTATCTAATTATTTGAGTCGTTCGTTTTGGAACTGTTTTATAGATATTGCGGGAAATATTTCAAATTTCAAAACAAAATATTTTTTACAAAAAAGTTTTTTGAAATCTATATTTTATTTTTGTTATGTGCGATTATTCATTTGAATATTATTAGATTTATAATATCATATATAATCTTATATGTAATTTTACATGTAATATTATATATAATAATATGTATGATATTGCATTTATATATATCTTTAGTGTACAACATTTACTTTTAAATTGCCAGATTTACTTTTAAATTGTAATTTGAGATGTCTATTATTGATCCAACAACATGTGGTTTTGCCAAAGTGGTTGCATACGAGCTTGTTTTATCGAGAGTAACACTGAAAGAGCAAATAGATTGTTACGATTTAATATTTAACAAGCACTTCATGGTATCATCAGATATTCATCGTCGCAACTTTCCAAAAATTAAAAATCAAATTCAATCTATAGCAAAATCAAGTAAAACAAATAAGAATACAATATTAGAATCGTTTTCGAGCAAAAGCTGGCATAAACTAGGAGAAACGGAAAAATCCCAGCACTCTTTTTCAAATTGCAAGGGTTGTATCAAAAGTAAAATCTATAAACATCTATTAACATTATTTCCAGTAAAATGCATCACTTATGGAAGAAAAGCAGCATTAACACTATATCAGTCAGGCGAAGAAAAATCAAAAATGGTTGCTAATGCCAAAATTCTTTTAAAAAAGGCTGATAATGAATTTAAAAAAAAATTTCCATTTACTCCAATTGAGTGTTTAGTGCCATCTATTCCAAAGAGCTCCCTTGTAGCTAAACCTACAAAAAGTGTAGTTATGGCTCAAAAAAATAGTTACGCAAGGTCATTTAAATCAAGTATAGACGCACATTTACAGGAAACAGCAGTTGACAGGTTATTATTTATTCAAACTAAAAAAATTAACTTTTTAAACCCTAAGACCAGTAGTAAAACTATAAAGGAGGGGGGAGGGGCAGGCAAAAGAAGACCCATTTTAAAGGTGATTTTAGGTTATATTAGGGCCTATTTTCAAGCTATTTTTTGGTTGTATGGGTATTATTATTAGGATTTGGGTAACGTTTTGAAAATCTTGCGAGTAGGGGGGGGGGGGAGGGTAGGGGCAAAATTTGAAGTTACGCCACTGCCTAAGAGTTCTAGTTTTTAAATTTTTCATTAGTGTTGTATTTTCATTTTTTTAATTTATTATATCTAAGATAATTTTTAAGGTATAACAAAAATAGTTTTTCATTTAGGTTGTTTGGAACAGAAATGTCATTTTCTAAACATAAAAAACTGAGACTAAGTCAAAGTTTTGAAACATTTGAACAGGCAAAACAACGAGCAAGTGCGAAGCAAAATAAAACTAGAAAAAATCATATAGGTTCATATAGTTGGTTGGACAGTGAATGTTTTGCTGAAGTTGAGAATTATGAAATAGGAACATATATAAATTTTACTAAACTATCACAAAAGTTCCAAATGAAAAATAAGGCTGGTGCTTTGCCTTCAAACAGTGGTCAAGTTGTTAAAGAATTTCTTGAAAAAAAAGGCATTGATTTAAAAAAGTTTGACTACAAGGGTAAAGGAAAGACCATTATGAGAAGATCCAAGCGAAGAATTAATGGAACTAAAGTGTCAATGCCAGCAGAACCTACGAATAAAAAAATTAAACAAAATATGAAAAAAAAAATAAGCTCTGGAGATTACACAATAGGAGAACTAATAACTCCACAATCATTTGAAATATTAAAAATTAATAATGATAATTCGTATGAAAAAATCTTAACTGAGCTTTATGGAAGAAAAATCCCTTTAATTGAAATAAGGAAAAAGTTTGCAGAGCAACATAAAAAGTTCTTCAGATTGCACAGCACTGAAGAATTTCAAAATATGTCAAGAGAAGATATAATCTTTGAACTTACTAGAATTAATGAATTTTCATATATTATGGATACAACAACAGAGTTATTGTTACAAAAATTGAAAAGTTTCAGTTGTAAACGCCACCTTCAATTATGGCATGATGGATCTACAATTAACAACCACGCTTATGTTTTATTCATGGTTAACTGTTTATATGACCCAGCCATATATTTAAAAGATGATGAATATTTTACAAAATATAAAGAGCAAGTTAATGTCCAATCAATTGTTGAAAAACCTGAACTTTATATATTGGCACGTTGTCAATCTTCTGATGCCCAACTTTTGTACACAAAAACTAGAAATGAGGACAATCGGTTGTTAAAATATCCAATTAGTGTAGATGGCATTTTATTATTTGATGAGATGAGATTTTTTCATGGTGATGCCCCAGCTTGTCAATTAGAGATTGGTCAACAAAAAGGGGGTGAATATCCATGTTGGTTGTGTCCAATAAACATTCACCAATCTGCAAATATAACTCATTCATTTATCCAAACAGTATTCAGTGTTCAGGACAGAATTGACAAAATCTTGAGCACTAATTGCAGCAAGGAAAAAATACGCCAAAATCAAAACAAACTTTATAAAAATTTAAAGAAGTATGAGATTGTTACTGAATTACATGAAAGAGGAAAGCACTTTTATTGTAAAGAAATTAAAAGCAGTTTACAAATTAAACTTGATGAAGAAATGCATGGCATTCAAAGATTGCCTTCTCTGTTATACCAAGAAGATAATACATCAATGAAAGATTTAAATCTAGATAGATATGAAGTTTTACCATGTGAACCATTACATGATATAAAAGGTCATATATCAAATTTGTATGATGAAATAGGCAATCATCTCAGTAAAGATGAAAAAAAATATTTTAAAGATATGGTTACCTTGTCTTTTGATAACAAAGAGTGCAAGCGTGGAGTCGACTATAGAAAAAGTTTGTTAAAATTAGTATTGGTGTTGAAGGGTAAGATTGATCAACTAGCATTTGAATTACTATCTACAATGGTTAATATACAGAGCATTTTATATTCCAATGAATCAACAAGGTCTATAGAAAACATTTGTTTCCTTCATAACCAAAGTTTTCTTCACTTGATATATTTAAAAGAACTAGTGAAAGATAAACCAAGATCAATTACCATGCGAGTTTTGTATGGAAAATATTTACATGCATTATCTGTTCACAGTCCTCAAATGTTAAGAATTGTGTCTGGAATCTCATCTAATACAGAGGAAGAAGAGCGCACTTTTAATGAGTTAAAAACTATCAATAGAACCACAACAAACCACTATAATGATCATGTTATTGTGAATAGCCTTTTACGATTACAAAGTCGTCATTTATTTAATAAAGGATATTCCAATCATCAAGAAGATCAACACCAAGTAAGTAAGGATGCCTTACATTTCGAAAGAAAAAAATCACATATTCCCTTTTGGATAATCAAAAAATACCCATGGGCATGGCAAAGTCATTTGGAAAGAATATCTGACTATATTTGTGAGCAATATGTATGGTGGTATGAAACCGATAAAGGAATAACATTTCGAGATGATTCAAGACCAACTGATTCGTTACTTCAACTAAGGCATTTTAGATCATCTTCTATAAAATCGGAAACAAAAAATCTATCAGAATGTTGGAAAAAATGCATTATTAACAAGCAAATAATACCAGCAGAAAAAATCAAAACTGAAGATGATATAGGAAATGTCTTTGTAATTTACCCTAATTTTCTTCAAGAGTTTAAAGGAGAAGAACCTGTAATCAAGACTTCGAATATAGGATTATCAATAGTAGAGGGTGTTGCAAATTGTTTGCCAGTAAAATGAACTTTTAATGTTTTAACTTAATTAGCTTATTATTATTGTTGTTATTATGTGTGTGTCTGTATATATATATATATATATATATATATATATATATATATATATATATATATATATATATATATATATATATATATATATATATATATGTATATATATATATATATATATATATATATATATATATATATATATATATATATATATATATATAATATACATTACACTAATAATATTCCTTATAGACAAGCAAGAGTTTTAATAAAACTCTTATTTACACTAATTACATAAAACTTTTATGTAATTGTTTAATAAAATAATTTAAATAATATATGTTATAAATAATTCATTTTCGAAAATACAATTCTTAAAACTTTTTTTTTTTAAATAAGTTTAAAAATATATAGACTCTTTGCTTATAATAATATAAACTTACAGTACCTTCATAAGTAAATGTGCAGTTTTTGCAATAAGAATAATAAGCAACTGTTTCCATATAAATGAAATTGTAATAACATAAAATGAAAGTATAACTTGTGTTAAACACAAGTTACTTTAATTCGTTGTTATAAAAGTATTTCAATATTTCGAGAAATCCTTTGATCAATTTGATTTTGTTTATAAATGCAACACAAAATATTCAATAATATTTTAGTTCAACTGACTCCTTAATCAGACATAATGGTTTGCATAATCTAACATTTTTAAGTTTTCGGTACGCATAAGTTATAGCGCAACAACCAATCGGATTACTAATCGGATAACTAAGTTTATCGGCTTTTTTTTCACAAAAAAACTGTCTTCCCGCCTTAGTTCACTTGAGTACAAGACAATATACAAAAACGCACAGAAAATTAATAAAATTAAAAAAAAAAACTCTTTGCTTTCAAGCAAGCCATTATTATATTTTTTTATTATTTTCTTTTTTCGAATGATTGTTTCTTTCAATGAATGTTTTTCGATTCGTTATTGTTTTACTTTTTCCATTTTTATTGTGGTTAAATTGTATTTGCAATTTTTTCTTTTGATTTTTACATATATTTTTTTCTACGTTTTTTCTTTTAATCTTGTACTTTGTTTACATTTCTTTTCTTTTTTTCTTTCTCTATGCTCTTTACTTTCTCTTTAATATTAACAAACTTTAATTAAAAACTCTTTTTTTTTTTTTTTTTTTCCGTTATTGAAAGGCGACCGCCATTCCGGAAACCACTGCAAAGACCACGGAATAAAGTGATATATATGTTTGCGGGCCTGTAAAATTTGGCGTTTTTTTTTAAACGCAAAAATTGAGAACAAAGTGAATATTTGAAAATCAAATCCAAATCCTCCAGATATTTGTCAAATCAAATTCAAATCTATCCCCTCAAAGAACAGTTCAAATTCAAATCTTTAAAGGTTTGACGTATATTTGATTTTGCCGAACACTACACACGAGGTGTTTGCTCGTAACATTATTGTTTTTTCAAAGTTGTTGTTGGTTAGCCATTGTCGTATCTATTCATTTTTATATGCGTATTTATTCATTCTTATAAGCATATTTATTCATTCTTATATGCGTGTTTATTTATTCTTATATGCATGTTTATATGCGAATCAACTACCCGTAAAATCACTATTATAGTGTTATATAAACATTAAATAGGCTTTTATGTTTTTATATTAACATATTCAAAATATAAATAAGGTTGTTGCCACAGCTATTTATTTATTAGATTAAACTGTGGGATGTATACTGACACTATAGACACTTAACAGCTATGTCATGAGAGGCTAGTGTTTGCCTAACAGAAAGACTCCAGTGGAACTTACATTTGCCCATAACAAGCATCGGCACTTCCACATATGCATTCCTAATCGCTGGTGCCAACATGGTAGCAATGAAAGTAAAAAATGAATCTGCATTTCAGCCTCCAGTTTTTATTTCATAAGCCAGAACTTTCATTATTGAAACAGAACAAATCAAACTAATATTCTTGTCACGTTTTGCAGACAACTGTAAAATTGCTGGTGCACCTCTTAGCGAATAACCATATGTGCTGTTAGTGTGCACATTAAATCCAGTTTCATCCAAATAAATAAGTTTTTTATTTGAAGTTCCATTGAAATTCTTCCATTGAAAAGCGTGTTGTGTATGTGCCAGAAGAACATTGAAATGTTCTTTTGGCACATGCACAACAAGCTTTCTTGATAAACCCAAGCGTTTGAATTTTCTTGAAATAGTAGGCTGGGGCATGTTAAAGCCTTCTGCAGAAAGATTTTCTTTTATTGTTTCTTGGGTACAACGATTGTTTTCTTGTACGCATAACTCAATAATATATTTCATTTGAGTGTTTATAGGTCTTTTACCTTGTTTTTTATTAGATAAATTAAGAGAAGTGGAAATGCTTGTTGTAGATTCATTTCTTTCAACTAAATTTTGAGCATTTCAATAAACTCTTTTGTAACATTTTTCCTTGTTTTTCGATTGGATTGCTATTTTCTCTTCCAACCATAGAGTAAATAATTGTATATTAATATTTATGAATAATTAAATTTAAATCTAAATAAATTAATAATTAGGTAATAATTTAATCAATCTATAAATTTAATAATAAAATTAAACAAAGACCTAATACTAATAAGTAAGAAAAAAAAAGTTTGTACCTTAAATAAACCATCATCAAATGTAAAAAGTCTTCTTCTTTAGTATTTTTAACCTCGTTTAGCAGAAAACAAGAGCCATTTGTTTTGAAAAAACTGTGCTTTCTTAAAACGCATATAAGAATGAATAAATACGCATATAAGAATGAATAAGTACACATATAAGGGGTCGTCCATAAAGTACGTACGCAAAAATTTTGAAATTTGACCCCCCCTCCCTCCTGTTGCCATGCGTACGTTTAGGTTCCTACCCCCCTTAAAAAGTACGTACGTTTTTCAAATACCGCCACCCCCCTCAACTTTTTTTTCTCAATAAAAAAGTTTATTGAAAAAAAAAAAGGTGCAGGGTACCTTAGATACTTTATACAACCCCAAACCCTAAGGTTTGAACATTTTAAAAACGTCTTTAAATATATATACAAATATTAATTTTAATAAAGTTTAATTACACACTATGAATGAGTGTGCTTGGCCGAGAGGTTAATGGGTAGGAAATCAACGGTGGTGACTCGAGCTCGATCCCGGAGAAATCCATATTGAACTTTTTTTTGTTTTAATAACGAATCAAGTAAAAATAACCTATACTTAAGGCGGACGTTCTTTTCAGGCACCCATCTTTAGTAAGTAAAAAACGAGTCTTACGCGAAGTCAGCAATATTAAAAACGAAAGCTAAAACCCAGTGCCAAGGGTAGGCTAACCATACCTCATAATTGGAGGAGGAGGGGGGGGGGGAAAGCAAATTTTGTGCTCTTTTGCTAATGAGTGTAGAACCACTTTAAGAAGTTTCATATCTTAGCAAAACCTGGCGGTAAAATTTGGAAGATCTTGAGACCTAAATGACACGTTTTTTTTTTTCGACCCATCAACCACGGTCCTGCTAAAACCTGTTTTTTGTCGACTCAAAAAAAAGCTTGCCTGAAATACGCCTTACTCAGGGCCAGTATATAAGGGGTGGCATGTGTGCATGGGCGCCCGCAGGATTTTTGATGTTCCAGATAGGACACTTTCACACATCGTGCAAACTCCAAATTTAAGTATTTTCATATACCAAATGAGGTGGCCTTGCAAAAAATTGGAATGGTGTAGGCGTGGGAACAAAAAGCCCTAAATCGCTTGCCTCACCCCTTCCCTGTCCGTACGGGAAGGCAATATGTAGTAAAATTTTCAACTTTACCGTCTAAAACTAAATTTAAATTTATCAACAAACTTTAATTTTTGTAGAATAACATTGTAAATTACAAAAGTTATGACCATGCAAAATTTACACCCCTCTCATTTTGGGGAGTCGGAATATTTGCATGGTCATAACTTTTGTAATTTGCAATATTTTTCTAAAAAAATTAGAATCTGTCGATAAATTTAAATTTAGTTTTAGTTGGTAAAGTTGAAAATTTTACTTCATTAGTGCTCTCACGTATAACAGGGGGAGAGGGGGGTCAAGCGTTTTAGGGCTTTTTGTTCACAGACCTCCGCCATCCCAATTTTTTGCAAGATCTCCTCATCTGGCATAGGTATAAACAAATTTAAGTTTGGAGTTTACACGATGTGTTAAAGTATCCTATCTGGAACATCAAAAAATTCTGAGGGCGCCCACACATGTGTGTGCATAGAGGGAAACTATACCATCTACTCCCTATACCATAGATCTTTTTATGTTGGCAAACTAGGATCTTTAGTCAGAATGTAACTTCTATTGATTAGCTGGTTAAATTTGATAAATTAGAAAATCGAAGTACATACTTTTAAATTGAACTCCCCCTCCCCATACGCTTTTGTACGTTATTTGAAGACCTCCCCCTCCCCCCTATAAGCGTACTCACTTTATGGACGACCCCTAAGAATTAATCAGTACGCATATAAAAATGAATAAACACGCATATAAAAATGAATAGAAGCGCATTTAAAAATGAATAACCCTGCAATATAATATTGAAATAAAGATTTGGTAGATGATTTGAAAAAAGATTTGAAATAAAGATGTTGGTAGCTCTTCAAAAATTCTGCTTTTAAAGTGCAATCAACATCTTTATTTCAATATTATATTTATATTCATGCATAGAGCTAAAGAGGCGCATTTTGACATCGAAAGAACCGCACGAGGTTTGCAAGCCGCAGGTTGACGACCTCTGGTATAAACGTTTAAATGATATAATGTAGACCATGTACTTACATAAATCTTTTTTGTTTACTCAGCGGACTATAGCACTGTAAATAGCAACTTTTTGCTCTTCTGTCTCAATAAGTTGCCGACCCCAGGTTTATACAATTTGCTATATGCATTTTTCGTTATACTAACCTCTATTAGAAATAATTGGCTTTAATTGAATGTAATTTTTGAGTAGGTCTCTGGAAGTTTGACAAGTTGTTGACAAGGGGGAGGGAATGGTAAAAATTGCAAGAAAATTGTTGACGTAACTAATGGACAGCCCCTTAGTTATTTCACTTAATAATAACGCTATTGAAAGAAGTAATCTTTAGAAAATAAAGTCTTTGAAATTTGTTTTAAGTTTTAGTAACTAATTGTTTTTTTTTATAAATAAGTGTTTTCTATAATAAATATAAACTATCAATCGCATAATTATTTGGAAAAAAAATTACTGAGGTAAAGAGTGTTTTTTTAAAATTTTAAGCAAATGCCAACGTTTGCATATGCAAAAATATAGAAATGTGACGTTTATTTTTCTGTCTTTTTTTTAACAAAAGTTTACAGTTCGTAGACTTGTCGCACCAATTCAAGCATATGTTAATTACGTCAATATTACAAGAATATATACATACCAAGTGTCATTTACTGTAGCATGAAAAAATTCTTTAGACGAGCGTTGTTTTTACTGCTTATAAAAAAAGTTTTATATTTCGTTATTGTAATAGAATGCAGGCATTTTAAGAATTATTAAAAATAATAATTAAAGTGACTGTGTTTTTGATTTTAGTTACAATGATAATTATATTTTTGAGAAAAAATTATACTTTTGCGAGAGCCATAAATTGCTCCTGTAAACTGTTTTAGGGGAGTGTGGGCGAGAGCTAAAGCTCTCGCTTCCCGCCGAGGCCTGTATATATATATATATATATATATATATATATATATATATATATATATATATATATATATATATATATATATATATATATATATATATATATATATATATATATATATATATATATATATATATATATATATATATATATATATATATATTGTAATATCTTCAAGATATGCTGCCAAAATTTCATCCATTTCATCACTTTTAAAAAAACATAACGCAAATTACCATGGATAAGCCTTGAACTGTTATTCTTAATCAAACGCAAGAGAAAGCTCTAGTTTCTCAACGTTAACAGCAAATGGAAAACCTCTGGTTAATGAGTATAAACAAACTCAAAATCTGGTAAAGAAAGCAACTCGTGATGCAATTCGTACCTATAAAATTAATTTATCTAATGAAAAGAAAAACCCCCCAAAATTTTTTGCTTATATTAATAGCAAACGCACTGTAAGCAACCAGATTGAGTCATTACAATCTATGACTGATTGAATTAGTAACGACCAAGTTTTTATTGCCAACACACAAAACCTCACAATCAAACTTTACCTCTCTCTACTAAACGAACAGCTGTATCACTTCTTTACATCTCCTTTGATTACAAGTCTGTTCGAAGTCACCTCGTTACTCTTGATGGTTATAAATCTATAGGTGAAGATCAGATAAGTCCTTAAGTGCTTAAGGCATGCTCTAACACAATAGTAACTCCAATAGCCATGATCTACCGAAAATATACAAGGTATGTTACCAAAGGCATGACTTGTAGCAAATGTGACTACTTTGTTCAAAGGAGGTTCTGAAGTGAATCCAAACAATTACAGACCTATTTCCATTGTTTCTGTGACATACAAAATAATGGAGAAAATAGTTAAAAATAAGATACTGCCGCATCTACTGTCTTAAAATCTTATATCAAATTGTCCACATGGTTTCATAAACAAAAAATCTTGTGTTACTAATTTACTTGAGACTATGGATTTTTTGACATACAATATATCACGTAAGCTTCCTGTTGACATTGTCTTTCTAGATTTCGCTAAGGCTGAAACCCTATGACACTTAAGGTAAAATTTTAAACTTGATTAAAGCGTTTCTTTCAAATCGTACTCAACGTGTCCAACTTGGAAATGTAACATTGGAATGGGAAAAAGTTACTAGTGGCGTTCCTTAAGGCTCAGTTCTTGGTCCAACGCTTTTTACTATCTTCATTAATGATTTACCAGAACAAATTAGCAGCAAAAATATATGCAAAATGTATGCAGACGACACAAAAATCCTTAGTTTGGTCAGTACTGAAGAACAAAATCTTTGTCTGCAAGCTGACATTGACAGCATTGTTAATTGGGTTCAAGAATGGCTTATGGAAATAAATATTAGGAAATGTATAATAATGCATTTCAACCAATCCAAATCCGTTCCACATCAATACTTTATTGATGACCGTAGCTCAAACAACAGTCTCATCAGAATTCAACTTGAATCAACCTCACCAGAAAGAGACCTTGGTGTTTTAAT